>NW_026623495.1:329735-355656 GCF_030028575.1 Malurus melanocephalus | reverse complement strand
AAAGAAATGGCAAAGACTCTTGGGAAAGTGAGTGAAGAAAAAAAAAAAAAAAAAAAAAAAAAAAAAAAAAAAAAAAAAGGAGAATGCGGAATCTGGAGATTACACCACAAAAGACCAGCAACAGAGAGGGAGACAGCAATATGATATATGAAGAGTTGGTGACCTTGAGGACTGAAGTAATCCAAAATCTGTCATAAGCTGGTTCTGAAAGTGGGAAACAACTATCAGGGATACATTTATCTTGGAAAATAAAATACCTAACTATCAGGGGATTCAATCCTSCAGCAGCATTTTAAGCAATCTAGTGGGGGCAAAAAAAAGTCCAACCAGTGTTGCTGCAAAACTTGATCTAGCTTGATCTAGCTAAAAACAAGATCTATTCCAAAATTATATCCTTGTGATTTAGCCCCCCAAAGGAACATGAGAAGGATTGATTTCCAGAGTCATCCTTCAATTGTCTTGTAAAAGTGCAAACAGAAATCCAGTAAGACAGGAAACTTTCCCAGGCATCTGAGGATGGAAGGGAGATAGATTTGCAGAGAAAAGCAGAGACACAAGCCAGGCATAAAAAGACCAGCCCAGTAATGCTGATGCCTTACAAAGCCTCACGGAAGTAGGATCTTAAGCAGATCTGTGCAGAGGGATACACCAGCCCCCATGGTCCCATTTAGGGAAGGCTGGAGATATTTACATTTCCCACTGCTTTCAGCAGTACTTCCCAGGTTGCCCTGTACAAACTGTGGTGGGGACAGGAGCAGGGGCACAACGGGGCTCCTCTGCTTACACTTCTGCCAGTCATGCAGCCCATGATTTATTTATGTTGTCACATGAGAGCACTGCCATGCTCCAGTGCTCTAGTGCAGTTTGAGTCTGCTCAGAGTTTCTTAGCCCTGGGACAGCACTGAGCTGATGAAGCTATGTGACTTCTGCAGAAGTTGTGCTTGGTGTCTGGCCAGCTCAGTGTCCAGGGGTGAGCCAGTGTCCRTCTGTGCATGTCTGTGTGTGCAGGGACACTGCCTTTAACTCGCCTTTCCTGTGCATCAAGAAAAGGGCACTGCCACCACTTTAAYGGCAATAACTGAGATTGTAACAGAYAAAAAAYGGTCTCATGAGACTTATGGCCTAAACAAAATTTAAAAATTTATTTTCAAAGTCCTATGGTATTATATTGACCTCCCAGAAGTGGKTTTTTTTTTTTCCTTCTCAGTAAAAGATATCCTCTCTACATTTCTGAAATCAGAGAAAWTTTTCATTTTTCTGTGGCAGCACTTTTTCTGTACTACAATGATTTTGTGGTGCCAATTATAGCAACCACACAGTGTTTTTCCAGTGTAACAGGAGAGGTTTGTAAAGGAAACATTTTGAACAAGTAACTAAGATGAGACATGATAATTTGGTATCAGCTTTCTATCTGTCAGGTGCAATCTTAAAGGCAAGAGAGATRGACAAGGGAATCAAGGGACTGCTTTTTAGGGAAACTAAATTACTATCCTGATACCATTGCAAAGTWTGACTGCAAAGGTTGTACATTGAAAGGTTCTACATAAATGTTCTTCATGTTTCCTTTCATTTCAAAATGTGGAAAATAAATGGTTTTGGCACGATCCTCTTACCAGAACTCATACAATATGTGTGTCAGAAAATAACATMTTTTTAATAAATGCATTAAGAAAACTTACAGTAGTTAAATGGTTTTTGCATTTCAGTGTAGCCACACACAAARTTCCCAAATATTTGGTTTATCATAATTAAAACCATAAATAGCCCAACATTTTCACTTTTCTTGGTTTTGGTTGATGCTTTAGAAAAAAAAAGTGAATCCACCCAATTCACCCATTACTTTATAGAATAAGTGGTGAAACTGGGATGGAAGAGGAGGAAAGAAGGAAAACAACAGATAGCTGATAATTGGCAATTGATCTGTCACAAATGAAAAAGAAAAAAATAAAAAGCCTAGAGAATTCCATAATGAAGACTCTTGTGTCTAGAATATATTGACAAGCCAATTTGATCCAGCTCTAGAAATGCAGCAGCTTAAAGGTTTAGTGGTGCTTCACCAGAACTAAAAAATCAAGTCACTTTCCTTAAAATTTCTAAATAAACACACCAGTTCTTCAAGTTTCCTGCTTCACAGTTGATTCTTCATATRTTACATAAAAAACAAATAGCATTTCTCACGTGTTTGGCTGATGTTCATGGGATGCTTTTTGCACATGTACCATGAGTTCACAGTCAGAGCCTGGGCTGGAACCCATTTTGGTCAATAGAGGGCTCTCACTTACTCGAATAAGCCTTGGATCTTGAGCACTAGACAAGGATAACGAGGATCATAATTCAAATTATACATTTATTTCAGACACTGTTTCCTGGTACTGCTTACTTTCAAAAATATATCAAAAGTACTTATCAGGTTTTTGAGTCTCAAACAAGATGTTTTCATGTCTTTAAAATATAGTTAATTTTATCTTAACCGAATTTAACTCAACCAAACAGGTTGATTGTTTTGTCTTTTTCTACATGAAAACTGACAGATAGAACATACTAGGTTTTATTTTTTTTTCTTTTAAAATATTTTTTCTCTCAAAGCGTAAAATAAATATTTTTTTTACCAAAATTTCTAATTTCTCCTTTTTCCAAATTTAAAGCCCTGAGAAGCTAGCTRGATATTTTGCAGAGAGAAAATAGGCAAGACTTTTACTTTTCAAACTGGTTGTTACCCTGAGCAGCTCCAGGTTCYGCAGAAAGGCATTTTGACAGTTCTTAGCAGCTCCTGGGGATAGACTTCCTCCCCAGTGGCACACTTCCAAACCTTCTGTGGCTCTAAAACTGCTTGCTGATGGATCCCTTATGGTATAGAAAAGCTAATGTTGTCTTTCACAGACTGAAGAAGGAACTAAGAGGAGAAGAAGCGTGACTGACCCGCACAGCTAAAAGAAGAATCCCTTTAAAAAAAGTGGAAGAATGAAAAGACAGCCAGCAGAGGAGAGATGAATGAGGAACAAGAAGAGGAATTTTCCTGTTCTAGTMCAGTTGGTGAGTACTGGGTGTGGGAACCATTCCTGTGAATGTACCTGTCTGAAATCCTTGGCCTTTGAGAAAATACCAAGGACAACTTCTCACAGACCATGCGAGGGGAGCAAGTGAAGCTTTCCCAAAGGCTGGAATTGAAAGAGAGCTTTTGTAGCAGAAAACCACAGTGACTGTGTGTATAYCTATTTCTGATGGTTGAAGAATTACTTATTTTAATGCTTGCGGACCAAGCACACTAAAAGTTTCTAACAATTGTCTGTGTCTGTCCTGCAAATGATTGATTCTTTCCTTCTTTTATTTTGGGAACTCATGAACACTCCTGCTTGGACYGGGCGATATGAGTGTCCTTCAAGCCATCATCCCTGTAACAGAAACATCCACTGCCTTTTTCAAACCTAAGACTTTCTGTCATCCTATTTCTTCATATGTGGTATATTCTGTATATTTTTTTTTCTTCCACCTTCCCCCTATTTCCTTAATTTTATGTGTTATGTGTCTTTTACTACTTTGCTATTCCCATTTCTTACTCCTACCTGCCCTGGCTCTATCATTTTCTGCTTCCCCAAGGTTTTATGTAACTTCATAATCTTTCCCCCAGTTCTGCTGTTCCTCCCATCTCATCCTTATTGTTATATTTCATTTTTCTCTGGGGCATATATCTTCCATRGTGCCAAGCTCATTTAGGATAATGGCAGAGATGCGATTGGAGGCCGTGTCACGCTGGAGGCTGTTTACAGATGCCTACAACTCACTGTATTTGTAGGCAATGACAGACAAACAGAAATGTCATCACGTGTGAGTCTCAAAAAAGAAAGCAGAAGGTATTGCAAGGAAGGGATGAGGCTGTTGACAGAGCAGGTGTCTTTAGTTGTACTTCAAATTCCTCAGCAGTCTCAGCTCCCTCATCCTCGGAGCCCCAGCAGCAGGAACCTTCCCAAAGCTCTCATATCTGTGACACAAAGGTTACCACACCCTAAATGGCTCCTTTTATGTTTTCTATTGCTCAGGCTATTTTAAATGTTTTGCTCTTGTCATGTGTTTTGTATAGGGTATTAGTTACTATGACAACTTTAACTGCAATTTGACCAAGAATATAAATGAGAAATATGTACATTACTCGGTAATAGTTCTGTATTTATTACCTCCCAGATATTTCCCAGGGAAAAGAATTTTAAAAGACTTTTAAAGTGWTCAGACAAAAGCCCTCAATTTATTTAGAAAAACAAACTAATTGCATTACAAATTATTTGAGCTTTACACTTGTAAGTAATGAATCAGACACAATTTGTAAAAGTAACTTATTACAAATTAKTAGAATTATATCTCTGTTAGTGATTCTGCCATGAGTGACTCAGAGCAATGCACATTTTATATCAAACAAGGTAAAATAAGACAGATCAGATTCATATTGCAATTAACAGAAAGGCTGGATTAAAAACCCGCAACAGAGATAGAAGGTTTTGCACTGCTCAGAGGAGGCCCAAATATTAACTTGTCAGAAAAAAAATCTCCAGGTCTAAGGAATTTGATAAAATACAAAATATTAGTAGCTAGTACATGAATTGGAGAGCCTGGATTCTTAGCAAATTCTAATTTATACCGCTGTAAATCAGAATGAATCCACAGAGGTCAATGATAACAAGTTACAGTGAAACTCCTGCTGTGAGAAAAGCAGCAGCTCGGGTTATGCATGCCTTAAAAGCATATTGCAACCAGTTTTTGTCTGGGGCAAAAGTCTATTATTGTAAAATCGTGACCTTGTCCTTCCAATGACAATTTTCAGCATCTTGAGCTGTGCAYATGCCTACCTGCCAAGGGGCAATATCCAGGGTGAAAGATGTGCTCAGAGGAGACAGATCCTGCTAAGCCTCTCTGCAAGATCCAGCAGCTAAGAGGGACATGAGTTAATTGTGCTAACAGAAATTTAGTACCAACTCAGATTAAACTTCAATGGCAARTATGTCATCAGTTTGGAAAGTTTGGTTTAGGGTCTTTTGTTAGTAAATTTAAACAAGAATAATTAAGAGTGGTACTGAGATTTGGTCATTTCAGTAGTTAAGGTGTTAAATGGAAAAAAATAATGACAATAGCTTTGGGAGCCTTGTCATCAATGAACTGACAAARTGTGCCCCCAGAGCAATGGACCTTCAACCCTGATCTCTCTGTGATAGGGGAAGTTAAACCTAGTGGAATAAAATGTTACTCACATATGGAAGTTTTCTGAGGTATCAACCTAACAGAGGATCTTGGCTTTCAATGTTATTCCAACATAACTCAGGTGTATTCAATAATTACTTCAGAGGGGACACAACTCCAGAAGGGGTGTGGATTTATAGTAGGGTATGTTCCTTATTTTCATGCTTTTGGAGCAAACCTAGCAAAATTATTACTATGGAATATCTGGCTGTTCGGGTTGCCTGTGTTCTCCCAATGCAATTTCCATCTTTTAGACTTTGTCTTGCAGATTCTTCTTAGATCCATTCTGTCAAATGCTTCMGTACTATTGCTCAAACATCATGAATGACACTCCAGTAAAAATAAGCAAGTGCTCAAGTGCTTTCAAGAATGGAGAACTGGTGAGCATCTCATTCAAGAGCAGTCAGAGCTAGACATAAASGAGCTGATTCCTTTTGAGTATAAGAAATAAATGTTGTGTATCATGCTAAATTTTAGCTGAATAGGAATTAAATGACAGCAGTACAGTATGACATGCATTTATAAAGCTACTGCCAAGGGATGGGAAAAATTTTTCCAGCCTATGTGTTTTGAGACAGGAATTCGCAAGTCACATAAATTAGCATTGTTCCTGAAAAACCAATGGATTTGATTTTTCAGTTTCTGTCACCTAAAATTCTTATCCCTGTATTGATCATAGAGGGAGACTGGGAAACAAAAATATATCAGAATGGTTGCTGATTTTTTCTTAGAATTAGGGCATAAGGGAAATGACATATTTTTTGAGGTGTTTACTCRCTGTGTCCGATTGCAGAAGGTAAGAAATAAATTCCCTTAAGAGCAAATGGTCACAACTCCATTGATCTGAACTGCATTGCCTTCCATTTATACCAGAAGAGGCAATATCACAATTTCACAAAGGTGCTTACTGCTTCTTACCAGCACACAGAGCTCATGGGAATAGCAAAGAAATTCCACAGAAACTTTAGGAACATGGTACAGACCATAATTTAGGCACACAACAATACCATTTTCAAATACGGATGTCTGACAGGGAAACATGCTCAAGCCCAATCCCAAGTGCAATTTTTAGAAATTATGTTTATAGATGTGTAGAAACTAATAAACCATCTCAGATCCTCAGAGTAGGTAAAACTCTGTCCTTGACTGCAGATTGTTTCACAGAAGTTTAAAGCAAGCAGTGCTTTCATAGCATACAATTCATCTCCTGTTCTTCAGATGAAATCTATGCCTTTTTCTATGCCAGGAAAAGTGTACAKCTCCACATTCATATTTCTTAGTAGAAGGATTGTAAGAAAAGGTAATTTATTTTACACTTTTAAATCAGGATGCTATTTTAAACAGAAGAATTTTAGAATGATGCATCAGATAAAACTGCAATTTTAGGGAGATTAATCTACCTGAATAAAGCATTCAGTATGTAAACAGATGAAAGCTGGTGGACTTTGCAAACACAGTATTTGCRTATCTTTACATATAAAGCAGACATCAAAATGGAACTTAGACCTTACAGTAACTTGTGGAAATCACAAAAATACTATAAATAGCTGTATGAATACAGCCAAGTATCCTTCAGTCCTATTCCTCATGACTCAGTCTTGTCTTGCAGAGTCAATGCCATTGAATAACGTCAAATTCTCCTGAAAAAATAAATTAAAGAAATTCAAAAATTAATTGCTAATGTTGCTTAGGATAGGAAAAATTGATGAAGGTACAGAGTTGTGAGTCATTTGTGACAGTTAACAATATAGATCACCTTAATTTAATGATCAATAAAATCTCAGCAGAATGAAGAAGGTATTTCTGTAGCTCAGAAAYAGTAACTGTTTACTTTGCATAAGAGGATTCAAGAAAATTCTGTGGGGAAAAACCAAACACACTTACATTAAAAGAAAAAATGATCAAATTCAATTGGCACATAATTATAGTGCTTATTTGTGGGTTGTTTTTGTTTTGGGGACTTTGTGTTTGTTTGAAGCTAAACTATTCAGAAACTGATTTGTAGACATGGCATTAGAGACATGGGTTTGGCAGTGCTGGGTTTACAGTTGGGCTCCATGTWGGATCTTTTCCAACATCAATGATTCTCTGAAATATATGAAAGAAGAATCTACCTGAATATTTTGGCTATCAAAACATTGTTTAACCTTTGTACAGCTCTTTGAAATATCAGAGTGCACATCAGTTTCCACTACAGARCTGATCAACATCAAAGAACTAGTTCCTCTCGTGGTTTAAATAAATGTACTCAGGCTTTCACCTCTGCTCAGAACAGCTACTGCTGTTCAGGAAATGTTATAGTCAGCAATGCACAGGATCATAGAATGGTTTTGGATGGAAGGGACCTGAAAAGTCACCTTGATCAAACCCCACCCCCTTCCATAGGACTTCTGCTAGACCAGGTTGCTCAGAGTTCCATCCAACCTGGCCTTGAACACTTCAAGGGATGAGGCATCKACAAATTCTCTGGGCAACTTGTTCCAGAGCCTTGCTGCCCTCACAGTAAAGAATTTCTTCCTACTATCTAATCTAAACTTACCCTCCTTCAGTTTGAAGCTATTCCCTCTTGTTCTAACCCTACATTTTCTTGTCAAAAGTTCCTCTCCAGCCTTCTTGCAGATGTTCCAGCCTTTTGGCCACTTTTGTGGGAATAACTGCAGTTTTTAAAGTAGATGAGAAATATCTGGAACAGATGTTATAAAGAGGAGGTTCTTTGCAGGCAGAAGAAAATCAAACAAATATGTAAATATCAAAAGTAAACACTTTTGATCATTACTGTAAACATTGCCATATTTGGGCAGATTTTTAAAATATTAATTGCAAGAACTGAGAAAATTACTTAATATACACATTTTTTCACAATTATTAGGCAACTTGAATTTCTACAAACTCTAAGAATTCTTGAAATTTTAAAAGGAAGAATATAGGCTGGCATGAACATATTAAGGCTCCCTGGATTCATGATTGGAAAACCCCATCACTCAGGTGCAATGTCTTAGAAGAATGTTAGTCCACAAAAAACCCATGCCCAGTAGGGTCCAATCCACAGATGACCAGGTTATATAAAAATCTGTCTCCTCTAAAGGTGACCAGATTGTTTGAGAATGGATGGCCCAAAATGTGAACAAGATGGATGTGAGAAAACACACATTAAAGAGTAGTCTAAAGAACTATGTGTTAACAAAATCAAAGAAAACAAATCAACTTTGATCAATTAGTTTTGAATAGGGGTCAAAATATTCTCATAATTTTAAAATACAGGTAACCATCAAAACTGATGATAAGAGGTTATGCTGCCTCTAAACTGGACATATACAGCTGAAGCAAACCCCAATGAGTAGTGCAAGGAGCCAAGTTGTTTTCAGGATCAGATGTGCAGAACTGGTACTGAGGTATCCTGTCCTGTTTAACTRTTTACACAAGCACTGCCTTGTCAGTGAGAGAGGCAGCTGGACCCTAAAGTCAGAYCTCAGGTTTCATTGTTGGTGGTTGTTCTGATTGTGCGCCCCTCAGCTTTGGTCCGGCTGTGAGATCCAAATGGCACAGTTCACTTCRTTTATCTTTAGTGCCAATGCATTCTGCTGAATTTACTGTTGGGTAAGAGCACAGGGGAAGTGGAAGCTGCCTTTCAAGGGTGGGATAGGAGTCCTGCAGCATTTTTTTGGTGGAGGATGAGAGAGATCGCCAGAGCATGTGAGCTGTGTGGTGCTGCAGCCAGACCTACGCTGCTGTGCCTCTGGAGGGGGCTGACCTGTGGCACTGAGCCAGGGAGGCTTCAACCTACCACAAACACCCATAAGAAAAGTAYTACACTCCTAATAAACAGCATTTTGCTTAAAAAACTGAGTCTTGTGATTGAAAAGGTGTAACATATGGAAACCCCACCTACAGCCTGATTTTCACAGAGACCAAGCAACTGCAATAATATATTATCAACATACCCTTTTTTATGTCTGAATAATTCTCAACATTAATGCAGGCTCTGTGAGTGCTTTAAGCCAGGAATAGAGCCCACAGTGAGAGAGATCCACTKATATTTCTTTTTCTGTTTTACAAACTTTATTCTTCAAAGAAGTGTCTTTTCAATAGTCAGAAAAAGACAGTTTGCTGTAGTTTTTTTGTTGGTTTATCCATTACAATTCGACCACTTACTGCTATGGAAGAAGATTTCAAAAACAGAAATAGGCAGCTGGATGCTGAACACGCACTGAACACCAAAGGGATTTTGGCTCCTAACTCCCTTGTGCCTTTAGAAGTCTGCCCCAGAAGCTTTMAGTATAACAAATCAACTCAGTGCTGACTCTGTACTGTGTGCTCTTGTTCCCCAAGCAAACCTTAAGCAAATCACCTGTTTCACAAAGGAGCACAACATTTACTTATTTTGAAATAGATTGCATTTTAAAGCCAATGGGAAAAAAGACAATGACAGACTCTTTGGTGAACGTGCAAAATGAAAAAGATACCAGGAATTGCTCTCCTCCCGTGCTAGGGATCATGCTTCACCCCCCAGCTCCCAAGGTCTTTTTTCTGCTGTGGAAAGCACAGCAGTCCAGCTGAGATGACAAAGTACCTGCTCTCACTTTGGATGGATGACTAGGGACAGTCACTCATCCACTTAACGAGAGCACCAAGGCCATCCACCTAATGCCAGCATACCATTGCTGCAGCTACCCATACAGCAAACACAGAACACACTCACAGTTCATCACCAGATACTGTCTCARTTCTTGCTGTCTCTCAGCTAGGGGCCTAAAATTAGGCAAAAGGGCTCTTAATCTCTACATGTCTCCATTGATACACAGCAGCAAAACCTCTGAGTGTAGGGCCCCAGAACAGTGTGAAAGCTTCCTGCACATACTATGAACTACAAATACAATAACACCTTTATCATCCATTTCTGAATATTCCAAATGCAGATAAAGTAATAATAAATGATTGAGCACCAAGATCCTGTGGGAAAAAAGCATCGCACCATATCACTTCATTAAGGTCTTTCCAAACTGACAGACCTATTTCCAACAAACTCTAAATTGGCAATATTCCATTACCTTTTCAATGACTTTTTTAATAACTGCCTGTAATGAAGTGATCCAGTTCAATTTCATGGACCTAAGAAYCCCTACGATATGGCAGCTCCTTCTCAGACACTAATATATTTTGCACTGACTTTAGCACATTGACATGAGAATCTGTGGGGGTTTTTTGAGGATCAAATGAATTTTGATCTACTTCCCAAAGTCTTCAAAGAGCTCTTATGCTTCCTATTTCAGAAGACTCATACTCCCATGAGGAAGCATGGACCACAGATTACAACACTCAGAATTTCTAGTTCTTGATTTTTCCTGACAGTAGTCACCACAAATATWAACAAAATTCCAAATTGCTCAATTATGTAGTTATTTCCTTAAAAATATGTAAAGACATGAAATTATTGCATGCTTAGAACAGGTACCAGTGAAAATCCTTGTTCTGATCTTCTTTTACTCCATTTTATTACCATATTATGGAGGGCTGAAAATACAGAGATTTAAGGCAGTGCCAGCTAAACATGACTTGTGCGTATGGCAAAGAACTGATGAAAACTAATTTAATCAGAAATCTGTCCATGTGAAAAATGACAGTGATGCTATCTTGAACTCAATCAGATTTTTTTTTTTTTTTTCCCAGATCTGCAGTCTGGGAGTTAAGCTCCCTAGAAAGAGACATAGAGATTTTATAGAGGTAAAGGGAAAGGTGAATCTGAGAAGCAGGTTATTTCTGTGGCCAGTTCTGATCCTGGCATGTAGAAGTCCCATTGACAGACTAGGTTACTGATGTTCTCAAGAAGAAAAGCCCTTCTTGTGCATCTTTTTTTAGACAGAGAGGAACTCTAATTTAGAAGTTGGGAGAGGAAAGGCAATGGCAATTTAGAAAATAGATGAACTGTAAAGGAYTGAGGAGGGAGGATAGATCACTACTTGGAACTCGCTGTTTTAGAACAGCTGGCTAAAATGCTGTTCAAGAAGGGAATGACAAAGAACAAAAACTTAATTCAGTAAAAAAGGCTGGACCTCTCTTAGTTTTATTCGTGAAGAGTAAAACATGGTTCTACCTTTTTTTCCAAATGATAAAAAAAAATCATGACTGGTTAAAGCAAGCAGGAAGATACTTAGTCTCATTATTTATGAATATCATTAATGCCTCTCTTCAGAAGGGCATTTTGCCAGCTTTACTTAAGCAGCAGTTAGGCTCTTTCTCAAAACCCCATCTCTGGATGGTAATAACAAAGCCAATCACTGTCYACTGTCAGGCCATCCAATATTTGGGAAGATAATTGAGGTTATGCTGATGGGTCAGTGTTTGTATTTCAAAGATTGAGATGGTCCCCATCTGGCTTGGTCAATATGTGAATAGAGAAATGAGAGTACATGATCATTTCCTAATGACTCTATTCTGGCCATGGGCCCCTCAGATTTTTTCCTGTGAAGGGAGATATTATTGACTTGATAATGGGCTACTGCAGGAAGAGSACATCAAATTCTTCCTTTACAGGTTCTAAATTCCACCAGCAGGTTATTCTTGTCCCATACTTATACACAGCTGCTGGCAGTAATGCTGCATTGCAACTGAAACTTCAATGCAACTGATACTTTATTTTATAACTCCTTCCTGCTCAGCCAAAATCCCAGCTTTATCACTGATATAGGGCACAATCCTGTCATCACTGAAGTCAGTGCAAAGGCTGCCATTTAGCTCAGGTTAGCAAGGCTTTGATGGATAATTGCATTCATGTGTACTCTGTTACTTTGAGGCAGTGACTATGAAGTTTTGCCTTTGGAAAAAAAAAAGTGTAATAAACCTTCCCCCCCACACCAAAAGGTTAGAATACATACATGGGGAAGAAATAATTTTGGTGCACCTGAGTGTGCAGACCCCTGCTCATGATGCTGTAAATCCTCTGTGCAGCCATGTCAGGAGATTGAAGTAGGACTTAGAAGCAAATTAACGCATGAAAAAAAACCACTTAAGGTAACAGTTTGGAGACATTTAAGTCATTTTAAACCTGTCATTGTTATGCAGTTTGCTTAAACCAGACTATCAAATTCTTTTTTAGTTAATACAGAGAGAAACTAGCTGTGAAATCCAGCAAGCACCAGAACAGACTGTCTCCCTCTGGAGGCCTGTACAGACCACTCACTGTAAGGAACTCCAGCCTCAGAAGATACCTGAAGTGTGGATAGGTATGAATTCAGTGATTGAGGYACATAGGTGAAACACATGCACTCTGAAGAAATATTTTGAGGTGTGGCAGAAGTTATTTCTGCAACATCTACTGGGAATATAAATATAAATGTGGACTTCACAAGATTATTTGAATCCCACATGTTCTACTAGGATTGTCATCATTACCACTTTCCAGTTTAGCACATCCAATGAACCCATGCTCAGAACTCAGAAAACTGCAGCAATATCTTCCTGATTAAAAAAAAAAAATCACAGAAATCCTCTCTGTCTTTATTGCAAGACCCTTTTCTTATGAGTGGGTGAAATGTACCCAAAGTTCAGTTAGTATAAACCACATAAACTCATTTCTTGAAGCACCTGCCAAAGTGAATATATCTCTAGAGATTAAGTCACTTCAGTCAAGGACTCTTTGAGTCTAAGTGTAATTTGTTGATAGTGATTATTTTTAAAGCACTGATGATTGTGCACCTGCTTATCTGTGAATTCTTCCCATTTTCCTCTCATGCCTATTAACAATTCTTGTGAAGACCCTGCTATTGAAAGGTAAGTCAAACATTCAAAGTCAAGATAGAAGGACTGATTCTATCTTTAAAATTTCTTTCATCTGGCAACCTGGCAGAATTTAGGTCCAACCAAGCAGTCTCAAGGTATGATTCGAAAAAAAGATATGCAAGACACTTGACTAACTTCTCTTGCTGACATTTTGATTTTTTATTTCAATATATTTTGTTTTCTATAGATGAAGCCTCCACTACCACAATGGTCTAAACTTTAATTAGCAGCAGTATCTAATAAGAAATAAAAACCTTAAGTATCCCAGCCAGAAGAGGTGCTTACGACAATTTTGAAGAACTACTTAAGATTACCCTTTACTCCTCTTGTCCTCTTTTCTCTCTTCTGAAAATTTGCCCCTCTATTTATGGATTAGTCTTTGCCATGTTAGAAAAGATATAATTTTACCTACATTTTCTCTATTTCACTTTCAACTCCCAGCTATCAGCTCATTTTTTATGAAAGAAGAATGAGAACACCAGAAGAATACTAGAGTTACTGTAACACTCCTAGAAATCCCTTTGAAACACCTTGTTTTCTCTCATTTAATCTTGCCCTTCTTCAGGGTCACATGAAACAAATAATTCCTCAGTCTCCCAAAAAGAAAGTTTAGGAAGACAGAATTTTCATCCACTTGGACCTAAGATAGAACTGTTCTTCGTATGTCCATATCTTCATCAATTCCCTCTTCACCTGATTGCTAAGGTGGTATATTTGAGAACACACTTCTCATACACTCTCCTAACTACTGTGTGGGTTTTCTGTCCTTGTTTTCCTTCCCTCTTCTCTCTACACCTTGTTTCTGTGTGATCTCATCAGCAAATACAAATTCAACTACCATCTGTTTGCTAATGACTCAGAGATATACTAGTCTACTCCAGACTAATCTCCTTATGTCCAAACTGAAATCTCAGCCTGCCTCTCTGATATATTCTCATGTATATGTAGCCATCATCTCCAATGTATCATGAATCAAACGGACAGCCTATCCTTTCCTATACACTAAACCTTTCTTTCTCAGCCAGTTAGCTCAAAATACAAATCAAGAATATAACTTCAGCCTTTTTTCTAACAGACAAAAAGATCTTTAGTTTCTATCAACTGGGTTGCCAGACTAAATGAGATGTGTGACTTAACATGAGGAAACCACAGCAAGAGAGCAAGGTTGTAGTGTGACTCTTTCAAATGCTTGAACAAATAGTTTAGAAGAGTCACAGTAGCACAAGTTACAGCAGTTCARTAGATGCTGAACCAAGCACTTTTTTCACAGGTCGATGTGTGCTCATAATTGAGTCGCTGTACATCACTCAGCAYCGCGGTCACTCTTAGGTGGGACAGCTCAAGGGAAGGATCTGGACTCTCAGTACTCTTGGGGATGGAGCCCTCCTGCAGATATGACCAAAGGTGTCACCTCACAACCAAACATCTATTACCCTGTCTCATTGAAAGCAGGATCTCTCCAGCTCTGACAAATGTAGTGTTGCCCTTCACATATCCAATGAGATTTCTGCCCAAAAAAAGATTGTTTTCTTAGCTATTTTTGGTCTCTCTCCTCTGCTTCTTCCTTATCTCTCCCATCTGATAGGAGTTACTACTTTTCATTCTCAAAGCTTGCTGACAGTCTGTCACATTTTACTTGCTGTCAAGATATTGCCTTACTTGTTCTGTTTAGACCCTTATCCTAGCTACTGTTACCCACATTATTAGCCTCACATAGTCATACCTCATGATTTGCAGGATATTTTTATGCTTACCTAGAAAACAAATAATCTTTTTTCCTTGAACTGCTTCAAAAAAGTTCTCTTTTCCTCTATAAACTCTCAAAGCTAAAATGTTTAAACCTCTGAGARAAAGTTCCTTAGTGGAATAATGATCTTGATGTTGTCTCCTACAGGCACCCTAAAGGCTACTACCTTATAAATTCCACCTTCCCTCAAAGGCAGAAATGTCTTTCAGAGGTCTCATCTCCCTAACATCAATTATTAATGTCACCTTAAGGACAGATGGGATCAGTGTAGGTGATTTGAAAAGGAACRGTGTGCTGGAGCCTGCCCCTGAGGAGCTCAGTAATGCTCGAGAGTGCTTTAAAACACGCAACTTACATTTTCCCAACACTTTTACCAAATGTTCCCCCTAAACTAAGCATTCCAGAAGGGAATACAGTACAGCAGATAAAACAATTTAGCCCCAGGGGCCCTCTTGAACAACACTATCATGATGTTCTCTTGCTGACCAATACATCCTTGAAGTCTGACCTGCCTGACAGCCTGTGAACACCTTTTCCCTGTTTTTCCCCTCTTTCTCCAGCTTAGAAGGCTATTGGTACTTACATTTACTGGCCTGTGCTATAATATATAAAACAATTATGTGGTTGTAGCTGATGTTTCAGATGTCACCGTTATTGTCAGTCTTACAAGAGATTCTAGTTTGGATACGTTACCACAAAAATAAAGCGGAGTCCAGTCTAAGCCAAGCAATAAATTTTTAATCTGTAAACAGACTGTGGGTGGCATGGCCTCCTTTTTACTCTTTATGGTATAATAAACTGGCATTAAGAACAAATGTACATGTAAATATTTTTTCATGTTCTAGTCTGAAAGACTATTATGACTAAAAGAATCATTAAATGTTTTGAGTCTGAAAACAGAGTTCTTGAAAAGAGTATGTGCTAACTGAGAGCATTTGGAACTCTGGTCTCTGTTCTTGCTCACAACCGAAGAGCTTATTTGACAAAAAACCATTTGGATGAAGTTGCTCATGGAGAACACTGTTCTCCTTTCTGACTTGCTCACACTATATCTCTGTTCTGCTGAAGATTTATCTTCTTACAGACTTTTTTCCCCCAATATAATATTATTAATTTTTAAGCTTTAACATTTTTAATTTCACAGTAACCTTCTGGCAGAAAACTATAGACTTCTGTGTCAGTGGCATGTAAATATTCTGGTTATGGATTCCCACAAACATCCCTTTTTAATAAGTATATARTACATTTTCAGATATGTTCTGAATCAGTGGTTTTGCTTAGACAGGTGCAAATACTCTTGCAGCTTACAGAAAGATGTTTCTTCCTCCCATAAAATGACAACACAGAAATGGGGATTCAATCTTATCAACATAACAAGCTAAAAAAAAAAAAATAAAAGAAAAGAGGAAATCTAACCTTTCAGACCTTTGCTTTATATGGCATAGAGGAGCAAAAGGACAAGCTCTCAATTGAAAATAAATCTCTGTCAAGTTACCTTTAAATCACCCTGATTAGTACAAATAGTCTTGACATATACACTCCCCATACAGTCCATAGGGAATAGAGAGAAATATTGCCTCTGTTCAAACTCATAAATTTGTGGATTTTATGGTAGTACATTAGGTACTTAATACACAACAGAGAGATTACAGTCATTAGGTCAGATCATATTCTGTAATTACTGTGTTTAGGTACTGCAGCTCCACACTGAGCTCAAGTCTGGCTGGGAGAGGTTCCTCCTGGAATGCCATGCCTCAGTTCCATAGTTGTCTTCTGGATATTTTGGCTTTTGGAAAAAAATTATGTCACACAGGGTTTGTAAAAGTCACTGTGACAGCTGCCTGGGTCTGTTGAGAGGCTGAAATCTTCTTGGGGAGGGTGGGGGTCTGTGCTGTCTTGTTTATCTCAGTAAGGCACCAACGTATGTGACAAATGTTAACATGCTAAAGGCCAACAACGTTTATGCATTATGGTTTACTGTCACACAGYTTAAGAAAGGAGAGAAGATTTTTCACAGTCATAGTGATTGTGGTGCCTGTTATTTTATCTCATCTAAGTGCTATGAGAGGAAGATATTAACGCTTGTATAGTTCAAAAGAGAAGGAGTTGGGTCCCAAAAGCTCAACGAAGCTTAGAAAATCCTCATAAGAACAGAAGGCCTTGGAAAAATAAATCTACACCGTGTGARTCAAGACCAAGAAGGCACATATTATCTCGTACTGGAGCTTTGGCAGAATTTGGTATGAGTAGGATTAAAGAGGAACTTCTCAAGAGTGCTTACTGAAACAGCACAGCAAGAAATGATACCTTCATTGCTGCTTTCCACTAGATGCAGGCAGCTATAAATGGTGTTTATTTATGATTTTTTAACCATCCCAACTCAACAGACAATACAAAAAAAAAAACAAAACTAAAAATTATTGGGCCAGATGCAATGCAAACAATTGCTCATTTCAAAAATCTAAGCCTCAGACTACTGGATGCCAGAAAGCAAGAGTGCCCATTTCCATCTTTCTCACAATCTCTGGCGAATTCCCCCTAGTCCTCTGACAAGGATAAGTGGAAGGCTGTACACCAGGAGCTTGAGCAGCTCTGACTGGGGAATTCTGCRCAGCAGCTTGGCTACATGATGTCTGGTACTAACAAGTATTAGCGTCATTTTACTTTCACGAATGGAAAAAAAAACCCGAGTCCCCCGAGGTGTTCCTCAAATATGAATGAATGCTAACTAAGACCAGATCCCTTCTGTGGAAGTGTTCGGAGGGCAGTGGGTTTGAGAGCGGGGAAAAGCAGCACAGGGACTGCAGCTCGGGCCCGGCAGGGAGGGAGAGCTTGCCACGAGATGGCAGCAATGCCACGTCTGGCTCGGCAGCCTGCCTGGCTTTTCTATTTTTTTTTTTTTTYTTTTGCATGAGAACCACAACGTTTTTACATAAATACAAGCTTATTACAAAGTCAGCCTACCTCGTTCAGTGCCCATTCACCACCTTCTTGCAACTTACAATGAGAAAACAACTTTGCATATTTCCCCACGAAAGAAAACTCATCATAAGTGAATAATTACAACCTTGAAGCTACCTTTCCAAAAGGGCTTGTGTTTCTGTCTTTCCTTCCTATGAGCCTTTGTGTTTTAATTACGGATATAAGTAAGCATTAATTATGGAGTCAAGCCCAGCATGCAGTGGTGGTGACAATCCATACTGTATTGACAGTCAGGGTTGGGCACCTTTTTGCCACACATACGAAGGTAAGCCAGCCACAGAAACCTTTGTTGGAACCATGGAACATGGTTCCTACCTGTGAAAGGCCAACCTTGGGTCACCATTTCCTTTCTCTCGGGCTTAAGGAACCAACCCTGACTGATCCAGGCTGGTGGTGGGGATGCCTCTGYGTACATACTGCCATGTCACATTTTGACTGGTTTTTCTTTAGTTTTGGAAAGGATTGTTAATGGCAGAAATTCCTCTTGGCAACAGCAGCTCTCGAGAAYGGCAACATAAAGACAAAGCAGTGTTCCGCAAGGAGACATTGRCTCCTCTCCTTCCTCTCAGGAACAACAGCTTGTTCTGATGGACAACTTAGAAGGAACGAGCAGGGCACATTTTGGACCTGGAAGCCTTCCCCACACACGAGAGGGGAGGAAAGCAGACGGGAATTTCACCTAGGACAAGGGACCCCAGCACCCGCAGCACTGGCACCCCGCATGTGGCTGGGGGAGGCGAAGTGCAGGCAGAGCCGGGGGACAGGGCATCGGGGAATCGCAGCAGGAGCTTCCCGGGCAGGTGCAGCCCTACAGCCACCACCCTCCTCCGCGCCGGGGGACAGCGGGCCCAGAAAAAGCCTTCCTTCCCCGGAGGCCTTTCGGGGGCCGGCAGCAGCCCCCGGCGGGGGGCGAGGCGGTGGCCGGGGCGGGGGCCGTGCGGGGCTGTCCGGGGCGCGGGGAGCTGCGGGCTCGGCGTGCGCTCGCACAGCGCCGGCCCCTTCCCCTCTCCGTGGGAAGTGATGGTTGAGTCCGGCGGCGGCGGCTTCTCGTGTGGCTGGCAGCCGCTCCGCTGCGYTGCCTGCGCTACTCTCGCCGCGATCCCTCCCTCCCTCTCCTCTCCTTCTCCTCCTCCTCCTCCTCCCTCTCCTCCTCCTCTTCCTCGCACTCTCCGCATCCCTCTCCTGCCGACGCCGCCGCTGCCCGGCTCTCCCCGCCGGCGGCCGTGCATGCCGCGCTGCCCGCGGCCCCGGGCGCGCCTCCCGTCCCTCCCTCGGCGCCCTCCCCTTCCCTGGGCGGGCGGCGGGCCGGCGGCGCCGGGGCTCCGCGGGCGCTGAGCGGCGCAGCCCCGGCGCGGCGCGGGACTGATGCTGTCTGTGAGCAGAGCGGAGCGAGCCGCCCGCGCAGTCCTGCAGGAGGCGCCGGGCACTGCGCGGCGCTCGGGACCCGGACCGCTCCTCTCCGCCTCTCCTCGCCCTGTGGTGGTTATTTGGCGCTGTCCTTAGCCCCGCTGCCGCTCGGAGGACACGGTCGCAGCCGAGAAGAGCCGCCGGGGGTTTTGTGTGAGAGTGTGTGTGTGTATGGAATAACTGCAGACATGACTGCGTGGAGGAAATTCAAGTCTCTGCTGGTTCTCTGCGCGGGGCTCCTCACTGCAGCTCAGGGTAAGATTCGGGTTTCTCGCATTGCATTCGCGWAGGCTGTGGTTACGGCACTCATACCCCTTCAGCTAAATCTCTGCCGCTCGGTTGAGCTCTCTCCCTCGCTTCGTTTCTGCGCCGGGAAACACCAGGCTTGTGGAGCCCGGTCTCCCTTCTCCCTGCCTCGCACCTCCCGCCGGTGTTCCCCGAGGGCTCGGCTCTCGGCCGGTCACTTCCCCCGGGAGAAACCAGCCCCCTGGAGTTGGGCAGCAGCCGCTGCGACGCCGCGAGCGGAACCGTGCGCATCCAGCCGCCTGGGCAGCGCCGGAGTTTGGGAACACTTCGCTCTCCGCGCACGCACGAACGGCACTCGCTGCCGTGTGAGGGACAGTCCCCGGGCTGGCAAGTTTGGATCTCCCCTCCTCCCGCCTCCCCGGCTTTTGCCGTGCTCGAGGGGGAGCGCGGAGTGGGTGGTCGCGGAGAGCCGCCTCCGCCTGCCTTCAGCCGTCTCYGCTCCCCGCAAGTTGCGCGGAGGCGGGGATGCGGCGCCGGGGACACCTCCGCCAGCTGCCTGTCCGTGCCTGAGGGAAGAGGGCTCTTCTCTGCTGGGCGTGCGGTGGGGAGAGTCTCCCAACCTCAGCTGGCTTTCTCCTTAAAATCAATGGGGGAGGGAGGAGAAACGAGGGGGTGACGGTGGAGAATTTGGTTATACAACTTCAGTGCTGGCCTCAGCCCCATTACTTGCCTCATCGCTGGAGACAACAACTTCCCCATTATTCACTTCGCCTCTCATTAGCCCTGCGCTTTTTCATGCTGGGAGAGATGCGAGTCTGTGTGTGTGAGAGAGAGAGAGGGAGTGAGGCAGCTCGCAGCTGAGCACCTGTCCCCGTTACAGCCTCTGCCTTCTCCCACCTCGCTCCCGGTTGTTCTTCCTGCCTCCCGGGAGGACGGTTCCCCTTGCGGTTTGTACTGTCTGAGGCTCCCTTAACCCTTCCAAGGCGCTTTTCATCGTTCCCACCATTTTATTTTTCTCGCTGCTCTTTTCGGTGCGGGGGCGGCTGAAGGGGGAGAAGCAGAGCTACCGCGGCCCGGGTTGACGGGCGAGGCTGGAGCCTTCCCCGCCYTGCGGGTGCCCACGGCAGGGTYCCCTCGCCCGCCCGGGCGGCACGGYAGGGTGYCCTGCCTCCGGTAGCCTCTGGCCCTGATCTGCACGGAGAGGCGGTAGAAGGCCAGCCCAGGCTGCCGGGAGTCGGGCGGGAGCTTTSCCCGATCCGGAGGAGCGGCTGTGGCCCCGCGCCAGCCCGATGGCATCCCTCCTCTGCCCAGATCCTGACGCTGCCGCGGTCCACCAGGCAACGCTACCCGGCTGCCCCCGTGGGAAGAGAGCGGGTGAAGRAAGGCTTTTCTGGGCTGTGAATCCRCGGCTCCTGGAGATGGGGCTGTGCCCGGCAGCTCACGCAGCCCGCGGCGGGCGGGGGTTTCTCGGCGCGGCCGCCCTACCCAAACTTCCAGCATCCCCACCCCCGCCCCACATCCCAGGTGCCTCCTTCCCCGGTGCCCGCCCTTGCGGGGCTGGGCGGCCGCTCCCAGCCCTCACACGTGCCGGGCTCCCCGGCGCTGCCCCGGGCACGGCCCGGCCGGGCGGGAGCTCCGAGCGGGCGGCGGAGCCGCTCCACAGCCGCGCTCGGGGCCCGGCCACCGCGGGACGAGGGGCAGCTCCCGGGGCGGGCCGACACCCGCCACTCATTTGTTAAATACACTGTAGCCGCTTGTGTCGTTTGACATTTAAGTGTTTTCTGTTCATGGCTGACAGCACATACGAAAAGCTGGAGGCTGGATCRTGGTTATTCAGCGACGATCCGACGTGTTTTGCTTACATACAAAGGCTTTGCTAGGGACGTTTGGGCACTGCCTCTGATGCTGCTCTGCAGAGTGTAATTATACCTGCTTAATGTAGAGCAGCAACACACCTACTTAAAGGCTAAAGACTGACTTCAATATTGAGTCAAACAACAGGTTGAAGGGTAACCATCGGGGACAGTTGACATAATTCCTTCCCGTTTACCTTCCCAGGCAATCGAGCAGAGGTATCTATATTTAGTCAAATGTAATCCTGAGGCTGAAATTACGTTTATACTTTAGAGAGTGAAAAAACTCCTTCCTTAGTAACATAAAGACCCAGGGCTTCAGGAGCACATAAAATTTTAATTATTAGATTCTCAGAACTCTGTTTTACCAGCCCCTTGCCATCAAATAATTTGGTCACTGTAAAAGGAATTCACCCGGGTTTTGCTTGATGTGGGGGTTTTGTGAGCAAAAAAAGAAACAAGTGCTGAATTTCTGGAGGTGTTGCCACAGGCGTTCCCATATCTTTCAGCAAAATGACAGGTGGGCTGCTTTCCACATTGTTCCTCGTTATGAAATGAAATGGAAACCCTTTGTTGCTGTGCAATTTTCTGTAACTTTTTTAAGGAACAAGGAAGGATGAAAATGAACATTCATCATCGTTCACTGTGGTAGACTTGAGGTGCAGTTCCATACATTTCTTTGGACTCATTTCATCTGATTGATGGACCTGAGTGTTTTGGAAAACATTWGGGGAATTCTTCCCTGTTCATTATGCTTTAAACATCAAGGGAAATTAGTATGGAGTCATTTAAAGGAACCGCTTTCCCAGAAGCTATCCTATCATAGCAATTATGCTTCAACAAGACAGACAGCATGGTGTTCAGCTCTGCATGTTAAGATGGGCTTGTTTATAGAACCATTWGCTAGTTCTAATATACTGTAACAAAAGCAAACATGAAACCCCCTATTGATTTGCTTGAAAAACAAAACACATTCATTTAATTTCTGTAAAAATTCATCATGGTATAGAATAAATGGTAGATTTAGGCTAACTTTAGACTAAAATTCAAGATAGAAAGACTAAAATATCTTTCTGCTGTGATCTACGGTCCATGGACAACATATTTTCAGTGTGGAAATACATACTGCTTAATATTTTCAATTGTTCCAGTGCATGTTTTCAAGGTAATTTTCTGGACGTGTTTAGATAACCAAATACAGCACCTTCATTGCCACCTAATTACCTCAAACAAAATGTACATAAGCAGGCTTGTGCTCAGAGGTATCATTCAGATTAATGGGAATAGCAAAGGGAAAAYATTTCTGTTCTTAAATTAGATACAGACAATGAAAGGACTCTCACATTTACAGCTTAGGATTTTGTTTTTAAAAGTAAATAAAAAAACCCAAAAATGTTTTATTTACCTTCTGTTTGCTGCTATCATTTTGTCAAAATAATTGCTCCAACTACATCACACAAAGTTGCCACTCTGTTTAAGGCCTACTCTTGTTGGACTGAGAATGTTWGTCTCTTTTAAAGTATTTTTTTTTTTCCTCCAAAGCAGTGCTTTTCAAAGTGTGAGGCTGGTCTCTCTAGAGAGGCTCCATCCTTTCCAGAGAAGACTAAAGCAATTCTGGGTAAAATGAGCTGAAAAAAAAGGAATTTTTAAAAGAACATCAGAGCAAGGTGTTGAATACCCAGCTGCAAAACCAAGTATTTGATGGATGCATTCTGTGTCCCCCAGTCCAGTGAGGAATTTGCCATAGAAAAGCATAGCAGAGAATATCTGCCTCTGACCACATAATATTTTAAAGTAAAAATGCATTTACTTTTTAGTAAGATCTGTATCTGCCCCATTTTTACATCGAGACATGTATATGATATCCTTAATTATRTATAGGAACAGGAAACATGGTCAGCTGGAGTATAACACAGTGGAGAGCATATCCATTCAGAAAGATTCCCCAAACGCTCATTTTAGACTGTTGAACCCATAGSTGAGGTTTGAATTCCCACTGTCAGCCAGTAAAGTTTTATCAGTGAAGATTTCTCTGGTGTGTGTGTGGATGCTGGAGATGGTTTCCAGGCACGTGAAGGCATGAGAACACATGGAACTCCAGGATGTATTGAAATCTTAGATGGYACTTCAGCACCATCTCTGATCTGCATTGACAAGAACCTTCTGAAGATTCTCCATACTGCAAATCTATTTTACTGACCCTCACTCTCATGTTCATTTATACAGACATATATGATTTTGATCAGACACTGGGGATTTTCTTGTTTGGGAGGGGCAGTTTTCATTTTTTTCCCCTTCAGACTGCTTTGTCTATACAAGTTCTTCATCTTGTTATTACTCATGTTGTGGGATTGGTATTGCATATGCACTGACACACACATTTTTTTTAAAAAAACATCTATGGAACTTACACCTCAATAGCATTTACACTCATAAAAAAAAACTTGTGTCCAAATGAATTAGGAACAATATGAAACTGTAAATATTTTGAGCTATGCATTCAAGATTTATCATCCCCTATAGAAAAGCTGAAAAGCCTCAGGGACCACTGTTTTCAACTTTTTCAAGATGTAATCCGTACACCATCACATTAAACTCCCTCTTGTAACCTTTCCTTGGAGAAGTAACCGCTTGATAGTGTGACTGTATAAAACCTCCAGTGGATTTAAAGATAAGATGTAATTTCATCTTACTCAAATCTGTATTGAACCGTCGTGTTTCTCCTTGGCCATGATGACATTACTGCGCTGGCACAGAGCTTTCCGTGTGAGCACAGCCTGCAGCGTGGGCCGGCTGCCTGCAGCCAGCAGGGGATGCAGTGTGGAAAGGGGAGTTGCTGCTTCAACAGTGCAATCCACCAAAATAGGTGGCGTGAGTGTGAGACATGATCCCTAATAAAACGCAAGTGTACAACTGGATTCAGATCAGGGTCACAGAATTAGGAATCTGGCTGCTAGGTCTCCATATGGCTGCAAAATTACCCAGATCAGACTGAGATAAATTGCATGTTCTTCCAGTTTTTGCAGTGAGCAGAGAATAAGAATCATATGGAAATTCTCCTAATGTGTATGAATCACTTTCTTTTACTTAGAAGTTTTACTTTTCTACATCAGCTGTAATTTCCCTTAAACTATTTTTATCAACCACTAACTTTTGAAATAGGGAAAAATGGCATTAATGCCAGAAGAAAGCTGAGAGATCTCACTTTGTCCTGACCCATCTTTATTCTGGCTGGATGAAATACTTCACTCCACTGCATGACATTTCCATCACTTTTAGGAAAATCTACACTATATTTTTAATAATAATTTCTCAGTGGAATAGCTACTTACACAGATTACTTGGATTATTGTTAGTATGATATTGACACCCAAAGGCAACATATACCCGTTGTCTGCATTTAGTAATTGAGTGGTAAATGGAGGCATGCATGCACTGGAAACTCTTACAAGAGTAATAATGCAACTTATTTCTAATAACAAGCCTTACTTGCTCAGAGTCAATATTTTTTTCTGTAATTCTGTTTCTGTTTCATATAGAAAAAAAAAAAAAAAAAAAAAAAGAAAGAAAGTGATGATAGCTTCCTGCCATTTGTACCTGGAGGACACATTCAGTTAAAGGACAAAGCAAGATTTAATCACTCTGACATTGCTGATGATTAACCAGAACTCTTGATTAATCAGGATATCATCAATTTTCTGCTTTTAGCAAAAAAAAAAAGAAATAGAATCACAGTTTATAGCAATTATAGTAATCCTTTCATTTCCAGCATAAAAATTAATCACAGTTTTTTACAGCTTTTTAATTAATGATGTATTTTGACAATAAATTTTGCATATTTTGAAATTGTGATTTGATTTCTTTCAAGTAAATTTCTTGCTTCACCCCTGTTAAGTAAAAGGTAACTTCAGACAGTTGTGAAGTCCAATTCAGCTGCATCGGAAACTGATATTTGTATTGATTTCAGAAATAGCTCAATTGGCTACTTTTGAACAGAATGCTGCCCCAAATAATCCAGGAAAAGTAGATATTGCGGCTGAATAGTGGAGTCAGACCCTGTTAATTTGAACTCTTGTCAGTCAGAACTTCTGACAATGTTTGCATCCCTGAATGACTTTAAAAAAGGAAAACTAGGTGAATCAGGATAACTAACCTTGATAATATTAATGTATTCAGGTATATGTGGAAGCAGTTTGTTTTTCAACAGTATCTCTGGAATCTCTGAGCRTCTGACCTCTACCTTTCTTCATCTTATTTTTTCTCTGTGTTTTCCTCAAAGAAATGATGAAGAACAACACACAGAGAAACCTGGTATMATTTTAGTCTCGGGATGTTTTATGTCTGTATTACAGTATCCTATGGATACTGGCATACAGAATCATGCTCCGTATTCATGTCTTTGTTTTACAATGGCTTTCCAAAAGAAACATTTGCAGCACTGCAGCTGACACAGACCTGAATAAATAATAATGAATAAAACTTTTTATGCAGTTTTTGTTTTGCAAATTTGCATGAAATATGGTCAGCATTTTAAAGTTCATTTTGCATTACTTGATGCTTTTCATTCAATTGCAAGGCAGTGTTTCTTTCACGCAATTTTGCTAAGCATTAAGATTTGATTTTTTTTTATTTCTTCTTGTCTCATAGTTTTCCTTGGTTTTTGTGTTGTTTTTTTTTTTTTTTT
>NW_026623495.1:319648-329714 GCF_030028575.1 Malurus melanocephalus | reverse complement strand
TTTTTTTTTTTTTTTTTCCTAGAGAATCATTTCAAAATAGATGTTTGAAGGTTTTTATTGAAATGCTCTTACAATTCTGATGTATGCAGCAAACCTTTGACATTAGTCACAGAGTAAATCTGAGTCTAGGGATTTATCTGTCTCTCACCCATTCTATGATTCGCAGTTCAAATGTAGCTATGATACAATGTTGCATAAATCGTTGTTTACTTCCTTTGACCTATATTACTTGCCATATTGTGTTCGCATTTAAACTCCAAAATAAAGCAAATATTCAAACTTCTGTTTTGCTTACACTGGCACTGAAACACAAGYAATTTACTGGAAACAAAAGGGCAGCCAGCCTTGCCCTGTACTTGAAAGTTGGGTTCAAGGGTGAGCCTAAACACATTGGGAACCACAACCAGGTTATTTTCTTTTTTAAAAATTGGCCCAGCTGTAGCTTGGGTATAAAGTGTCCTCAGTGTGCTTGCAGTGCSTGCTGAAATGGATGGGTTAGCTTGGTTTGCTTTGCAGCGTGTCCAGCATAGATGAGATGCTGCGCTTGGCTCTGGGCGCTGTGCTCGCGCTCGCCTCGTGTGAGCGCCTCAGGGTTCAGSCCCAAATCACAGAGTGGCACACACACCGTGGAACTGGGACCCTCTGGGGTCACTCTGCTGCTGTGCAGAGCAYGTGGAGCTGCAAGGAGCAGCGAAGTCACTTTGCCAAGAAACAGCTGATGTTGGGGGGCAAGTGSCTGGATATGGGAAGAATATACGTGCGCTCACAGAACCTGCCTTGCCCTGAACCTAGCAAAAAAATGCAGGTGACTGTGAGGGTAAGAAAAGGAGGAAAGAAAGAAAGATGTTTGCATAACAGTGATTTTGTTTTTAAAACYATTTTTATAAAATAAAATAAAAAAGCAAAATTTAACTTATTTTTAGACTAATTTTGCATGTTTCTGGCTGTGAAACAAATGGTCATGACAAATCACACTGTTCTCACTAATGTTTGTGGGATATCAATGCAGAAGCTGACTGCATTCAAGTGACTAAGTACACTATTTTAGCTTTGCCCCAGCAGCCAGATTCTCTATTGGTATCCTGCTGATGTTTCTTATAATACATAGATTGAGTCATACCAAGCTTTTTTTTTTTTTTTGAGGGGGAGGGGGAAACGTTTTATAATTCACTTTCAGAACCTCAGTTCAATCAAACAACATTTAATATCACAATCAGTGACCCTCTGCATTTGTAGATATCTCTCTTGAGAAATATATTTATTTTCTTTATCTTAGCATGTAAATATCCTCAGCACACATTTTGACCCTTTGTTTGCAGTCGTTCTAACACTGAAGAATGTAGTGTTAATAGATTTTACGAAGTCAACAGTGGCATCAGGAGTAGCATTTTGATCATGAGCTGTACTCAAACATTTGTGTATAGCTTTCCTGAGCAACCTGTATAGGGGAGGCTTTATCATGAAATTTAATTAACATAAATGAAAATACAGAATTTTTCCATTCTTTTTTCCGGGTACATAATGTAGTTATCTTTAAAAAATCTGCTAATTGTAGGAAAAAAAGCTTTCTGCTACGCAGAACTAGGTATGTTGGACACAGATTATAGTCATCAGTTAAGTAATTTGGATTGCTTTATATCAGATTTTGACCAGCTAGGACCTGATGAAAAGGTTTGGGAACTCACAGAATAAAAAAAATTCTCATTAACCTTAAAAGGCTTCGTACCTACCCTTTATTATAGCCACATATCACACAGAGAACTTGCATTGAAATGAGGATGCTAGAACAAATTAATAACATTTAAGAATATTCAGACTCTTAGTTTGGTATGAAATTGACCACAGAAATGCTGTTTAGAATCATAGAATGGCTTGGGTTGGAAAGAATGTTAAAATCACCTATTTCTAACCCCCGCTTGCCATGGGCAGGGACATCTTCCACTAGATGAGGTTGCTCAAAACCCCATCCAACCTCACCTTGTACAATTTCAGGAATGGGACATTCACAGCTTCTCTGGGCAMCCTGTTCCAGTGCCTCACCATCCTCACAGTCAAGAATTTCACCTTAATGTCTAATCTAAACCTAGTGCCCTTCAGTTTGAAGCCTTTCTCCCTTGTCCTGCTCTTGTGAAAAGTCCCCCTCTGTTTAGCTKGTAGGCCCTCTTTAGCACTGGAAGGTGCTCTAGTGTCTCCCTGGAGATTCTCCTTCACGCTGAACATTCCCAGCTCTCTCAGCCTGTCTCCATAGGAGAGGTGCTCCAGCCCTCTGATCATCTCCATGGCCTCCTCTGGATCAGCTCCCACAGGTTTATGTTCTTGCTGTGTCAGCAGCCCAGAKCTGGACTCAGTGCTCCGGGTGGGATCTCATGAGACGGGCTGGAGGGGCRGAGTCACCTCCCTCGAATGCTGGTCCCATTTCTTTCAGTGCAGCTCAGAATATGTGTGGCTTTCTGGGCTGAAGTGCACATTGCCGCATCACATTGAGCTTCTCATGCACCAACAACTCCAAGTCCTCCTCCTCAGGGCCGCTCTCAATCCATTCTCTTTCTAGACTGGGTTTGTGTTTGGGATTGCCCCAGCTCTTGTGCAGGACCTTATGATTGACCTTGTTGAACTTCATKAGGTTTGCACAGGCTCATCTCTCAATCCTGAGCTGGCTGGAGGTTGTGTTTCCCTCCAGCATTCAGGCTGCATTGCAAYTTGGTGTCGTTTGCTTAAAGATAAATGATGCCTCAAATTTTTTTGACCTATCTGAAATGTATCTAACTCCSCTGACTTTCACCAGTTATGTAATTTATTTGGTTCTGAGGAAAGATTAACCTTTAATTGCTTTCTTTAGCAACATTTACTAAACAGACTGATAGCATGGAGATGATCTATGCAAACAGCAAAGAAGGATTTCTTCAACCCATGTTGCCATGACAATTTGGATTTTTCTTGTCAACTCCTGAGAAGCTTCAAAGTAATTTCTTTAAAGCAATGAATCAGGGGATATTTTGGAAATTGAAGTTGCTCTCTTTTTTCAATTTAGTATCATTTAACACGGTGAGGGGTCTGACCCAAAAGATTGTAAGATCTACAAACAAGAGCTATTGCAAAAAATATAACATCATATAACCCTCTTTGTGGATCTCTAATGATTTACACCAGCAGTGACGCTGATTTCAGATGCATTAGCAAGAGACTTAGATTTTGTTTATTAACTATATKATAATAATAAATAGTTATCATAAAAATAAGAATGGATAATGAATAGCAGAGAGWCCGGCTTCTAGCTGTTGTTTTGATCCTCATGACAATATTTCAACTTCCAGTTATTTTGAGGTAATTAGATTACAAGAGGCTTATAGAACCGAGGTGGAGTAAACATTTTATTTTTGTTACAGTTGCAATTATAAAATTAGCTCAATGAATGAGAACTAAAATCAAAAGGTTGTTGTCAACATATTTAAATTGCTATCCAAAAAAAGTCCCCTGTACAATGTTATTAGTAATCAAACTGAACTTCCCTTTTGTTATTTGTTTTAATTGAAATAGACTCTTTTGAAAAAGAACTAAAACTAGTCCAAACTACTTTAATTTAATTCCTAAGAAATAAATTACTGGCTTAATGAGGTATTTCTTAGGATGCTGTTAGCGCTGATGAAAACATGGTAAACGAAAAGAAGATAATGTGAAATGCTGTTTCTGCTGGGAAAATACATTTCTCTGTATAGAAGACAAGAAAAGTAGCTCAGTAATTGTTTTCTTTTTAAAATGTTCCTGGCAGATGATGGCTACTGTGTTGGTGTAGTTTGTTTACCGCTTTGCAATAGATTTGAGATGAGTCATATCATATTAGAAAGAAAATTGAGAAGTTGTTTTGTCAAAATGAATTCAGTTTCCTTTTTTGTCATATATACTCAAATTATTAGTTCTCTTTAAACAGAGACACCTAATTGATTTTTTGTAAGTGTTTATTCTTGTTGCGTCCATAAATCCGAGTTCTTGTTGCCAGAAATGGTAACTGCAGATATATAATTTCTATTTATGGGATAAGGTGACTGAGCTGGAGTATTCTGTCAGTTCACCTCATGCATCTCCTTGAAACTCTTTTATTTTCTTGCTAGTTTGTACCACAAAAATTTCAACATCTACAAACACGGTTGTTTTTCTCAAGTCTTTTTTCCCCCTTGCCTTCAGAATGGGAGCTGACTGAATAAGGACTCTACGATGGGTTCTCAACAAGGCTTCATGTTGTATAGAGATTTTTATTTCTGCCTTACTTCCTTACTGACTTTGTAAGTCTACTTTACTGGTAATGCATTTCATTGTATCCGCAGTGTTAGGGAAAATGATAATTATAAGAATATTGGGTATCAAAACAGGCTTGTGGATGGAGTGCTTATGAYATTTCAGGTGACAGGCATTCAGAAGGAAAAACAATCWTTTATTTTCCAAAATATTTGATGGAAGCGAAGATCTGTTTGTTGTATAAAAGAATACTGAACTGTAAAACATGTCTGAGCCCATTTTACYTGCAGGACAAGCTTTAGTGTTAAGTTTAAGGATGCTGGGAAGAGGGCAGAAGGCACTGTTTGTGGTCAAGAGCTTAGATTGTAGTGCCAAATACCTGCAGTTCMCATTGCCTAAGAGAAAATTGCAGACCTCAGCACTTCTGAACATAAAGAAATTTGTGCTGTACTTGCTTCTACACTTGAGAATCATCATAATCTGAATGCAACATTCTGCTGTGAAGGGAACGGACAGAAAACAGTATTAAGCATTTACTAATGTTATCTCCCAGGTAGTATCTGAATTAAGGAAAATTTCCAAACCTACCATTGTTGTGTTACTGTTTTAGGAAGAAGAATTCCTCAAGGGAAGTTGAAGTTTGTTTTTCTTTAAAACTGCTGTACTTAAATAATTTTATGTATTAAAACAACAATAGAAAAAAAAAAAAAAAAAAAAAAAAAATCAAACAACCAAACAAAACCCCCCCAAAAAACAAAAATACCAATCTGGATCTGATGTAGCCTGTAATAAAAATGTTGTGATTACAAAGCAAATAAAAATCAGTATTTGAAGTGAAGCTGACTCAAACACTACTGTCTGTACTACTTAATAGAGGCTGTTGTCCATGGCCAGAATGAAAAACAATCAATTCCACCTCCCCTTTTATTTCCTCCTTATATTGCCTTATGTGAGTATTCATCATTTTTACATTTGCTCCCCATTGATGGCAACTAATCACAGTTCCTTATGGGTCTATTTTTCTTTCTAAGAAGCAGACTGTTTGTAAGGGGTGGGCAGGCTCTGATGTGTCTGCCCAGTTTTACCACTGAAGAATAGGTGCTAAACTTCTTTTGATMTTGCACATCACTCTACAGACCATATTTGCAGGATGGATAGATTTGTATAAATATTTYGAATGTGCTTTGTTGCTGTATTAGTTTTGTGTGGCCAGGTTTCAGTAGTTGGGATGCTGCAGGGGTTGCTTGTGTGAGAAGCTTCTAGAAGCTTCCCCCATGTCCAGCAGAGCCAATGCCAGCTGGTTCCAAGASGGACCCACTGCTGGCCAAAGCTGAGCCCACSAGAGACAGTGGTGGAACCTCTGAGAGAACGTACCTAATAAAAGAGAAATGAGCTGTGCAATGGCAGCTACAGCTGGGAGGAGCAGTGACAATTTGGGAGAGGAACTCCTGCAGGAACCCAAGGCAGTGAAGAAGGATGGATGGGAAGTGCTCCGAGTGCCAGARCAGAGATTCCCCTGCAGTTGGTGGGGCAGGCCATGGTGAAGAATCTGTGCCACTGCAGCCCATGCAGGTACATGGGAGAGAGTGGAAGAGCAGATGGATGCCTGAAGGAGGGAAGCCCACACTGGAGCAGGCTCCTGGAAGAACCTGTGGACCATGGAAAGAGTAGCCCTCACTGGAGCAGGTTTGCTGGGAGGGCTTTTGATCCCACAGGGGGCCCTTCTGGAGCCTGTTCCTTAGGGACTGCACCCCATTGAAGGRACCCATGYTGGAGCAGTTTGTGAAGAAGTGCAACTCATGGGAAGGACTCCTCTTGGAGAAGTTCATGGAGAACTGTCTCCTGTGGGAGGGATCACATGGTGGAGCAGGAGAAGAGTGTGAGTCCTCCTCCCGAGGAGGAAGGAGCAGCAAAGACAATCTGTGCTGAACTGACTGTAATCCCCATTCTCTGCCCCCCTGCACCTTCAGGGGGAGAGTGCAGACAAAATATCAGGGGTGAGCCCTGGGAGAAGGGAGGGGTTGGGGAAAGAAATTTTAAGACTTGGGTTTATTTCTCATTGTCCTMCTCTGATTTGATTGTTGATAAATTAAACTCATTTCCCTGAGTTGAGTCTGTTTTGCCTATGACCAGCAATTGGTGAGTGATCTGTTTGTGTCCTTATCTTGATCCATGAACCTTTCCTTGTATTTTCTGTCTCATATCCAAATGAGGAGAGGAGCGATAGAGCAGCTTTATGGAAAATCCATCCAGCCATGGCCAACCCCACACAGTCACATAACACCGGTACTTATAGGTACTGTCCCAAATGTGCTTGAGAATCAGGTCCCCTGAGGCTAAAAACTCAATTAAAAAAAGAAACTACTCTTTGATTCTAGAAAGATAATGCACTGCCCAAAGTAAAAAAAAAAATGAGCCCTTGTGGTGACAGACTGTGTTAGGTGAAAGATGAGCATTCAGCATAGGCAGCCCATGGAAATCATTCTTGTATTTCATTGACACGTTCTTCAATAGTGCCACTGAAGAAGATAAGCCATCTCAAAAAAGAAGATCCATATGAAAAAATATGACAACATTTAATGGGGGTTTCAGTCAGGACAATTTTATTTTTTGAAATCAATCCCTACTTTTGTCATTTGCCCTCTTCCACTCAATTTTTTTCTGGGATATTTTATCTCTGATTACATTTATTCTTCAAGTCTGTTAGGCAGTGATATAGGTATGGTGTGATTTATTAATTTGCTTTATGGTGCATCCCAGAGTATAGGGACCCATGATACAAAGAATTATATGAACATAGAGAAGATGAAAGGCATAACATGGACAACATTGTGACAGAACACTCAAGTCTGGGAAATGTTAGTTCTCAATAACAAGAATTTAAAAAAAAMCCAAACCCTTATTTATGAAACTTAGGCCATAGGAGTTTCATGCTGCCCTATATTTTACAAAGGACACAGCCAAGATTAGTTCCCTCATTACCATCAATCATTATTCAGAGGTTTTTTTTCTGATTTCCATTGCTGGTGTTTGTTTTACTGGAGAGCAGTGCTTAATCAGCTTCCCTTTTTGCCACCAGTGTAACACAGGAATACTGATGTASTCTTACTAAGCAGATTTGGTAGTGTATCTCAAAACTTGAAGCGTCTGCTGGCAATTCTCCTCACTGGAAGTTCTGTACCACTGCTGTGAAGGTCCGATGCGGTCTCAAACCATGACTAGTGCCCTCATGGGCATGGCAGCTCAGCTGCTAGGCTGATGCAGGCTTTATGCTGACATGCTGAAAGCCACATCTTTTATCTTGTAGGACTGGCAAGGCTGGCACCATCAGATTTGCATAATTAAACACTAATTCTCTTTCTTCCCTTACTGTTTCTTTAAAATTTTCCTTTTGCAGAGCTTATCTTTCTTGTTCCAGTCACTCTATTATTTCCTCTTTTGCTGAAGGAGTATAAGATACCTTCTGTATTATTCCCCAACATGGCTGTTCAGCATTCTCAAGGAAGAAAATGCCCAGGGCCTAATCTGTGATGACTCCTGCACTGGGGGCAACGAGCACAAAGGATGAAGATGGGCAGAGGGCACTCTTAAGACCKGAAGAATTAACTCAGGGACGTAAACTGTGCCCAGATTTTGTGCATGTCCTATGAATTTGCTTAAGTTTCTGTCTTCACATATTTAAAAATGCAAGAAGTGTCACATCAAATCAGACCAGAATAACCTCTCTCTGACAATGGCCATTAGCAAATGCATAGAAAAAAATTGKAGGAAGCAAGATATAGACAGGCTTATATTTTAGCAGCCTCTGGCCAGTTTAAAGAACTCTTAGCCAGAGGTTGCATCTATGTTCAACATCCATCAACAAATTTAACCTTCATGAATCTGTTCTTGAACCTGTTCATAATTCAGACTACCACACTTTTCTGACAATGTGTTTTGCAATTTAATTCCTGCTATGCAGAAAAAACACTACATTTTGCTTGCTTTGAAACTTCTACCTGTTCATTTCACTGACCACTTTAAGCTCTTCAGAAATACTTCACACAGCACAGAACTTTGCATCTGAAAGATAGGAAGGACTTAGGTGAATCTGTAAATTGCATACTTTTCCCATGTGCATGTAAAAAAATCCATATGGATATTTCGAGTATCTAACTTCAATCAATACTAATGTATGATTGCCAAGTGCATTTCTCATAATTTTTAATGATTATGACATTGTCATCAGTGCTGCTGATGTGATAAAGGAATAACAGTCTGTATTTCATTATGTTCTCTTTCCTGGGACAATAAAGAAAAAGCGTGGTGAAAATGGTGGGGTAAAACTGCTGTGACAAACTTCAGTGATGGGATCTGGAGAAAGATTTGTTTTCTGTGAAAATTAGGGAAATGCCGCAACAATTTCTGGTAGAAAAGGTTTAGGAAGAGGTCTGTTATACTGACAATGCTGAAATTACTTCATCCTTATAAATCAATCAATTTCCTCCCTTGCAAGACCCAGATCTAAAACAAATTGTGGAAAAAAAAAAAACAAAAAAAAAAAAAAAAAAAAAAAAAAAAAAAAAAAAAAAAAAAAAAAAAAACCCAAAAACCCAAAAAACCAAAAAACCAAAAAAAAAAAAACCCACAAAAAAAACCATTTAAAATTATGCCCCTAGATAGATACTTATCTCAAAACTTTAAACATGCAAGATATCCTGTGAGCTCAAATCCATAGGTATATTGTTGGAGTTTTGTGCTAGAAAAATTGTCACTGTCTGAAAAAGAATTGTTTCTCTTTTAGCCTAAGACAGCAGCCTTCCTGTATGGATTTAAGATGGCTACACAGGATGTACAAATTCTGCCTTTCCCCTTTATTCTACCTCTGCCTCTCAGGACTGTCTSTAGAAAAACCTATCAACATCATTAAAACAAAACAAAGTGATGCAAATAAATACTCAGCAAGAACATAGAACAAGAGTAGTATGAGATGATAGAAGAAAGCAGACTGTCTTTAATATTAGCAAGTCTTCCACAACTGTTCTCCCTCCTTCATTCTGAAAGGCTCTGTTTCATTTCCATGTGGGAAACTTTCTGAATATTTCTGGTAGTTTCTGTTTAGGAAAGGAAGGCATTAATTATTCCTGTTCTGTGCAAACAAAAGTATTGCTTAGCTTTTGAGAAGGCACAAGAACACAGGTTAGTGGGCACAGTGTAGTGCATGTACCTGAAAATTTCAGAAAATAAAAACCTGGTAATTATTCCAATACAATATAATGTAATGTATAAATTCAAGAGCTWGATCTTAGATGTGCTGAACTCTTGAGGTCCGAATTTATTTCATGGATGTTGAGGACACTCTATGGTAAATAAATACAAAGAAGAATTTAGGCGTCAGGTTTTCCCTCTACTGTGAAGATATTTACATCTGGTACTTAGATTATGGAACTACCACTCAACAGCTGCTTTAACCCCAAAAGCACACAAATTTACACAGGCTATTTTTCRTTAGAAAATATCCTTTGAGCCTAAAATTACATTTCTTGGCGTACTCAGAATGGTTGCACACTGTGTCAGTTTGTATAGGGCTGTTATTGAACAGTCATTGTAATCTTCAAAGTAGACGTTCTTCCACATTCATTCCAGGAATAAAACCGCTTGGCTGTCTTTAAGTGTACCTGCCAACTTTGGCCTTACATAAGATATTCCTGGGGGTGGAAGTGGTGCCCTCTTATTTTCCCTCAGTAGAGAGAGTAATTTAACAGTTGGAGTACTTAGCTACATTGTGAAAAATCTACATTCATCTACCTCTTCCCTTAGAAAGTTAAAGCCTGTCTCATTCTCTCTTTTTTTT
>NW_026623495.1:305283-319571 GCF_030028575.1 Malurus melanocephalus | reverse complement strand
GATGAAGGTTTCCAGTTAAAGTTTCCTTCAGTGGTAGAAGGTTTGGATTCCAAACTTTGCTTAAAGGAAATCAATATTAAATATTAAAAAAAGCTGCTGGAACAGGAACTGGGCACCTACTGGTCACCTCTTACATGAAGGACGTTAATCATCACATCAGAGTCATGTTTCTGGATGGATTTCTGTCTTGCTCAGTGAATATTCAATTATTCTATGAGAGGTGAAATTGCAAGTAATTCACTTGAAATACCTCTTTGAGGTTCATTTGCCAGTAAGCACGTAAAAGATAAGTGCTGCAAAACCTATTTTTAGCTTATTTCAGGAAATAATCAATAGCTTTTACCACTAGGGACTTAACAACCACCATGCTATGCCCGTCACATAAATCTGCAGTCTTACAAAGAGAGGTAAGCTACTATTATGAAGATTGATTAATTTGTCCCATGGTTCACATTTATTTAAAACCTAAGCAAAATAATTGTTTTTTCTTCTAGTAAAAGTTTGCCATGCCACTTAATTTATATCTGCCATATCTCTGCTGGAATCATCATTGATATCTGAGAGATGAAAAAATTTAGGTCGAGATATAACACTCCCTTTGAAATTTACATGCATTAGTCTTAAGGTGCTCAGTTACCATGGTAATGAATTTAGTATAAATACATATGTGCACACGTGTCACAAAGAGAGACAGAACTGAGTGATTTGAATCTCTTGTGGTGCTAGTACGACAGTTACCATTCACTATTCTCCAARTTTTGTCCATTTTTCTAATAATGTAAAAAACTTCCTCTTTGTTTGTAAGTGCAGCAGTCACAGCAAGCTCCTGCCACACAGCAAGATGCTGTGTCTGGAATKCTTCACCCTAACTCATTGAAGTTCAGCAGCTCAACTCCATGACCTTGAACTTCCACCAGGGATTTCTGAAATACTGGAGYGATGTGCTGCTGGTGTATTGCTTTGCTTATCAAATGCAGCATTACATGGGTTTTTACCTCAAGACACAAGGAGTCATGTAATCAAGACTGGAGGACACAGATGTGTAAATTTATCAGCAAGTACCACTTCCCTCAGGATGACACATTGCATTTTGGCTCCCTGTAAACAGAAGAATGCATTTAGAAAAGCTTTCGATAGCTGCTCACTGAGCTAAGGAGTAGGGCACCCTGGAAAATTCTTCCCCACTGCCATGAATCTAATGTGACTAAAATAATTTTAATTTTACCATTCTATATTGACACCAAGAGTTTATCTATTTTACTACATGTGGTAATATAACACATATAGATGGGCACAAAAAAAAAAACAAAACAAAAAAAACAAAGCAAAAACATCACAACAAAAAAATTAATGATTTTATGATATTTGGGATTTTTTTTCATCATAACCAGTTTTGAAAATCAACATCTAAACACTAGTAAGGGACCCAGGGGGGCAGAACACTATTTGCTGGCAATCTAAACTAAATCTATCCAGCAATGATTTTTTTTCAGATTGAAAAAAGGTAGTAAATATCTTAAAACTATTTAAGACAGTCCAAGAAACTATACATCAGTGACTTTAACAAGGGTTGTGGGGAAAATTAAACTACCATAAGGAAGTGTGAAAGAACAGCTTGAAAATCAGTTTGATTAAGGATAACCAGCATAGATTCAGTCAGGGGAGGTCRTGCTTAACTAACCTGATGGAGTTCTTTGAAGACATTACTGCCACTGTAGATAAGGGAAATTCAATGGATGCAGTCTACTCGTAAGCCTTTGACAAGGCACCACATCTGAGATTAATGKCCAAGAGAAATCATCATGAAAGCAAAGAAACGGTGGGGTGGAAAACTAGCTTAACTAGACCACAAAGGGAAAATCTGGACACTGCGTCTGAGGAAYCAGTGTTATTCATGATTATGTGTGTCTGAATGTAAGTGAGGCGTGCGGGAGAATTTGTAACTTATGCAGAATCTATAGAATTTATACAGTTTATAATTTATATAATTTATATAAAAGTATAGCAAGAAGTGCAGAGCAATATGCTCACGTTCAAAAAGTGCTACATGCTCTATATAACTTGCTTAGCAAAAAACCCCAGAATTTTGATAGGAAAATGTAGAATAATTAATATAGAAACACAAAACCATAATGCCAAATACTCACTAAACAAAACAGTCCTCCAAAATACTAAGCAAGAAAACAAACTGGGAATTAAGGAAATAAACTGTATTCATCACCCCAGAGAAAAGCACCATTTTAAAACATGAAGATGCAAATATGTTTTGAACACTGAAAACATTTTCATGTTAGGATTCATTGTAGGGAAACAAAGGGTATAAAGACCCAGTAACTGTGAAGAATGTTATAGAACCTCAGGATTTTCACTGTAAAACAGGAAAATATGTCATGTTTTCRTTATGGTAGGATCTAGGCATTCCAGTGAAAATTAAGTATTAATGTCTTTGGCATACTAATGGATGACAGAACCTTCCTGTGCCAAAGAGCTTATAATAAAAAAACATAACTATACAGAGGGGAAGGAGAAGAAAAGACACAAAGAACACAATTATTTATCTAGGGAAGGTATGTGTCTGAATTTTGATGTAGTGTTCATATTTTAGGAGTCTCAAGTCAATATTTTATATAATGAGCTATATTATTCCTCTATAGGTATAAAGGTTTTGCTTAATATGRGGTAGAAAACCTAGGTTTTCTACCTTTTTACATGTATGTATAAGCTTAGAAATAGAAAATTCTCATTCTGCATTTATTCAGGGCTAAACCTTAGTCACTGATTTCACAGACCTCTTCTTAGATCCAATAAAGTTTAGATTCAATTCTTAAGAAGTCTTTATATTCCTTTGTAACTATCTGCATTGCAGAACAAAAAATACATATTCATTTTTGAGGGAAAATAATTAAATAATATATATATACTTAAGTTCAGTAGACATTTGGTTTTATGCAAGAAAAATGAGGAAAACAAAATTAACAAAATTTGAYTGAAATGGCTATTTTTTTGTTCTTCATTCATTATGACTTTCCTGCRGTCTTCTAGGAAATAAAATTGTTCTCACAAATCAGCGTTCCCTCCTARTTAGGGAAAGCTTCTTTGCCGTATGTCTCAGGGCTTTTAAATTCATATATTTAATCTTTTGTTTCATAGGTGCATTCACTCTTACAGCCAGGGCTATGTCCAAAAAGAGACTTTGCTGCTACAGCACTAGGAGCCCTGGTGCCTAACTTCAAACATGTGGCTACAAAACCTGAAACTCCAAGTCTGTGTTAAGCTTTATTTCTTGTTGGGGGAAAACCAAAGCATCTTGGAATAAAACCATAAATAGGCACTAGGCAGGGTATTTGTAGCAGTAGACATAATATCCTCTATCCYTTTCTCCTTCAGAGGTATTTCACTTCACCCTGTTCGAAGAAGATCCTTCTTTACTAYTAGATCTACTACTACCACATCTTCCTAGCTATCCTCTTGTCTTCTTAAACCAGAGGACAAGCGATTATTTGAATTTTAAGGTATGATAACACAGAGGGTCTTACCTTTTTTTTCACACTGTTCAGTGCAAGGTACTTACAGATCCAGCACCTCGTTGCTTCAGAACTACATCTCAGGACAGAGGGAGCAGGCCAGAAAGCGGCTGCATCAGGAAAAACTTACTGGCCAAAATAGAGATAGGCAACATTGGCATCTCCATATAACACACATTCACTGAGCATGCCTATACACCAAATTGCATGAAATCTCAGTCCAARGTTGACCGTTCTTTGCTCTGATGGCACATAATGTCCTTTCTGGTGGTTACAGTAGATCCTACTCCTAAACATTTATCTTATTCTTTATGTGGTTTAAGCACATGTAAAATACTGATCTTCTGGTCTAAGCAAGTTTTAGTCAGAGTTAATTTTGCGATGAAAACGTGAGCCAAGGAAGATATTTATGTTCAGGAGTGGTTCTGAACCAACTCACCTACGACAGCAGTTGTAGCCACTATAAAGGAATTCACTGTGAATAGGGAAAGACACAGTCTGAAGGCAAGGAAACTCCCAGGACCTTGGGTCAAGGGCATTTTCTGTGTCTGTCTCCTCTCGTGTTGATCCTGAACATAAACACAGCTAGGGACAGGGGACACAAATCTCTTTTAGGGCTTGTTTCGCTTGGATGAAAACAGTTCAAGACGGATGCTGTTGATTTTGGGGAGAATAACAATATCCCACTGTTCTGAGGTTCCATGGAAAATCTGGGACTCTAAAGCATCCTTTTTACATGTGATGCATGGAAGTCATTGGAAAGAGCTCAAGCCTCATATAGTTTARGTTTCTGCCTCAAGGCTAAGGCAGAAATTGTTTCAAGGTACTGAGTTGGGGACTTGTCCCATTCAAACCCTCACCTTGTTTTCAGCAGAGGGTTTCTGCCTTGCTGGTTCCAGAGTGCAGGGCAGTACCTCCAAAGCCCATGGAGTGGGCAGAGGCAGCAATGCCAGCCGTGGCCCCACAACACCCTGAGCCCAGCCGGGAGGCCAGTGGGACACCAGCAGCCAGGGAGGCTCCTTTTCTCCCTCCCTGCTCTGAAATGCAAGGCCCCAGGGTGCCTGCAGGTGTGACTGCTGTGAAAGACAAGGACCTGATTTTTAATAGTCAGCTTTGCTTTTGACTTTACTGTSGATGCAACTGGAGTTTTTGAAATGATCTTTCTGAGGCATAAAGAAATGCATTTTAGATTTTCTGATTAGATAATGAGTAGTCCTTTTCTGAACCAAAAAGAAATCCAGGTTAACATCTTGCAGAGCAGTTTATATGGAACACTGACAGCAAAAGCTGTTTCTTGAAAAGAAGAAAATGAGTACATTTACTTGATGCAGGGTGTTATAGCTGAGTCAAGCAGAGGCATAATATTTTCTGTTTACCATTTCTTTCTCTATGTGTTTATTCTGTTAACATTGAAGACAAGCAAAACATTTTTTTTTCTTTATAAATGTCTTGAAAATATCACCTGTGTTAGGCAGCTTATTAAGCATTTACTACTCAAAACACACAGGTTTAGAGATCTGCCTTAGATATTTGTATAAAAGCAGGCAAATGACTTTCAGATCATGCTCACCAACCATATTTAATTAAAAAAGAAGGATGATAAATTGTTTACTGTGGCAAGATGGCACAAGTGTAAAATCAGATTTCAAGTGGAGATCTATTGTATATGTGACAGTTTCCTGGCTTTTCCCAGTTAATATTCTTTCAGAAATGAGCAGCTGAAAAAGTTGTAAAACCCTGGAAACTTTATTAATTCATTTTACCTAGCAAGGTACTTTTGTAACTTATAAAAGCAAAGATATCAMCACAGGTTTTGTTCAGGGACAAAAAGGTAATAAAATCTCACAGTACTTCTGCATGTCAGAATTTCCATAATTTTCAAAACGTGATTGATCACCAAAAAAGATTTGCTGTGTGTTTTGTGTGATCTATCTAGACATGAATTTTTATTTTAGAAAGCACTTAAATTATTTCTAAATAGTCTCAACTATTCCTATTGTTGAAAACAATTACAACAGTTTCAGACATGCTGTATTCATATATGTGTAACTTTTTAGTTTGAGAGTGAAAAACCCCACCCTGAGATGCTTGAAGTGGAGCTATTGACTTCTTTCAGAAAATACTACTATGACCCTGTCCATTTTCCCTGATGGGTTTTATTAAGATAACAGAATTTCACTGGATATTATATGTCTGGCTAGGTCAGATACCAAACAATCACAAYGTACAAAGGTGAGATTCCAGAAGGAAAAGTGTGCTTACCAACTTGCTATCTTTTCAACAGATTTAAAAGTTAACTTACTGGATAAAAAAGCAAGCCTTTTGACCACTCTACAGAGAACAGCAACAGTGTCCTGTGGAGCTTGATGGATAGAGAAGTAAATTTTTTAAACACAGGATTTAGTGGTTATAAAATGTTAATCCATCTGGGTGGCTCAGGCATCAAAATCTTATTTTCAAAGTGATTTGGACATTTAGAGTAAGTCCTGTTAAAGGATTCAAGTGCTACAATGAGTGAAATCAAAATACTCTCCCCAGGCATCAGACTCCATACGTTTGTGTCAGGAGGATTTGTGCCTGAGAACAGTCCCAAGCAGCAGGTGACTGAATGGGCCACATCCAGCAGACAGCAATTAGAGAATATTTTGGTCTCTCAGAACATCAGAGAATCACACATCTTTTTTCGCTAGTCAGCTACAGAAACTTCCCCTGAATCAGGATGCCTAAATGTTTCCTTTACAGAAAGCCAGTCAAGGTCACTTTTTAAAGGATTGTTACCAGAAGAGGAGGGAGTATAGCTTAATCTTTACACAAGGTGGATTAGTCACAGAACATTCCAAATGTAATTTCCTTTTGGCATAATARATTTATATCCATATTTCTCATTCCCATAGAAGTTATTCTAACCATTAATCTCAGGCTGAGAGTTGTGCTGTGGTTTGTGCTGCCCATGAAAATRTTTTCACTGTACAGAAAAGAAATCAGGGTATATTTGCTCAGTGAGGCACATCTAGAAGTTTGAGAACTCATGCGGCAAGGACATTTTTTATTTTAACACACAATTATGGGGTTTTTTTTTATTTCTTAAGAAAGAAATAAAAAAAAAAAATCTTGGCAGAAGAAGTGAATCTTAGCTTTTCCCATTCCTAAAAAAATGTCCAGGTTACCGGATTACATTTTTACATGCCATTCACTTTCCCAAGAGAGGACTGTTTATGTGTGCTGTACAGACTTAGTTTCAGAAGGAGAGGCTGAGAACATGTGCTGTGTTTGGGATACCATAAAACAAGATATGGGTTTGAGTACCTCTGTCCTGGCTGGAGAGTGCTTTAACACCAAAAAAGCCTAGGTAAACTATGCCATAAAGGGAGAAACTACCTTTATTTTGTGTTCAAATGCTCTGACCATACTCATCAGATCATATATTTCACTCAACATACATGGAGATAGATTTTCTATGTTTGTGTATTTTTTGAGGTGGCCGGTATTAAAGTGCTGTTGAGTTTGCCCCACAGCAGACCAGTTTAKGCTTGGAGTACTCTCATCAGGAAAATGTGGTGCCTAGAGGTGAAATTCAGCAGAGTAATCCTTTGCCCTGGAACTGGTGATTAAGTCACCTYGTGGAGTCAGTCCTTTGATATTTTAATGACTTTTACTCAGTTTTTCCTAGAATCATAGAACGGTTTGAGTGGGAAGAGACCTTAAAGATCATTTAATTCCAACTCCCCTGCCGTGGGCAGGAAACATTTCACTAGGCCAGGTTGTTCAAAGTCCCATCCAAGCTGGCCTTTAACATTCCAAAGGATGGGCTCCCACAGCTTCTCTGAGCAACCTGTTCCAATGCTTCGTCATCCTCACAGTTTTTAAAATTTTTCTTTCAATTCTAGGATTTGCTAAATAGTATTTATTTTATTAATCTACATTGTTATTTATTTTTATACAATACCGGCATAGGTAGCTAAGCAAATTAAAATACTGACYTCTTACCACCATTTCAATGGGTGTCAATATCGCAAATTAATGGATGYAATTGAAAATATTRAGGTCAATTGATGTCAGKGACTTAATACCATGCTTTAACACTGGCCTGCTTGATATACATCAGGCCAAGTTAAATGTTTTTATGAGATCTTCTTCTGCCTTATCTTAGTTTTGATCGTAAGTATTCTAGGAATGTAAATTACTCAGCCTTTCTTTGCATTTTTAATGGAAACTTTCTAGTTTGTAAATTAGAGTTGATATTATGATTTTGCAATGTGAATCATCATAGAATTCTAAGAAACTGCCCATTAGCTACTCTGAACCAACTGCATACCTTAACTCACCCCAAATATGAGTTAAAGTCATAAATCAATACAGATCAGCTTCTCTAAGACTCTTGGATAATGCATACAGGGTAGTGATAACTTGGCTGATGTGGGAGTGATTTTTGAAGTTATTGTAACTTAATCAAGTTCACTTCTCAGGTTGCACAATGATCAAGGCATTGTACTTATCCCCTTATCTTGTGCTAAGTGCCATCCATATTTAGTAACAGTATTATTAACAAGAGCAAGGTATCATTATTGCACATGCAGTATCTCAGCTCTTTGTATCTCATTGCTTTGCTGAAGTTCTTTCAAGGCAGGGAGGCAGATTTCCGTGGGCACACTGCAAGAATGCACATTACTTTCATGCAACCTCATGGAAGCMCTGGCATGGGATGTCACATTTCTGTGGTGTGACCCACAGCAGAGGGAGAAAAACCTAAGGAAAAAATGAAAAAATGTAAGGTGGAAGCTTCTAAAGCACAACCAGCTATCCTGTGATTTCAGCAGGAATTTATTTGAAAATCCTGTCACAAATTCAAGCTTTTTTTTTTTTTTTTTTTTTTTTTTTTTTTTTTTTTTTTTTTTTTTTTTTTTTTTTTTTCCACAATATGATTCTTAGCATCAGTTGCTACACTGGAAGAACAACTTTCAGCACACTGATTCAAATTATTCCGGGTCCAGCCTATCTTTATAAAGAAAAATAATTGTTGCTTCATTTCCAGTTTCCTCCCCCCAGCCAAAGAAACAACAGCCTTGAGGAGAGTGACTGGTCTGCAGTGTGAAGATCTGCATGCTCACTGCTAATTACCGAATTTGTGATTCCTGACCATTTTAGCCTTGCCAAGAAGTGACTTACGGGATATTGGGTACATTAACATCGAAAAGCTAGCCCTCCAGCTGGTAGGGCCAGTAGAAATGGTAGAGGTAATAACTTACCAAACACTCCAAATAAGAGCACTGTTCTACTATCTGTCTTTTATGCTTATCTTTTATTAACCCTTCAGTCACTCTGACAAGTACATTAGAACTGAGGGAGATGATTTTGACAGTTTTGCATAGAAGAATAATGTAGAAAATCTAAGAGTGCCAGAATGAAAAGCAGCACATAGTACTCATGTGATACTTTTATCCCATCTCTTAAAAGAAATCAGAAATTATCATGTCTTTTTTTGTTCATTGTTCTAAATACTTTACCAGGCTGCTGTTGATTTTTCTGCACTTATAATACATGCAGTAAGTGTTATTATTGTTRGCAATTTTTAACAACTGATGTTATTGTGATAGAGTTTATGCTAGGTGGACTCTTTTATTTAAAATTCTTTTTAACAACACTGATCATAAAGAATTCAGTCAGTATTATTTCAATAGCAGCGATCATAAAGAATTCATTTACTATTCATATGGATGTCACAGGTATTTCCATAGGACATATGCTAACTGCAGTTTTGGGATCCTTCAATGAATATTTAGACAAAGATTGGTTTTGAAAGGATTCCTACAACTTCCCAGCTGGCTGTTTTAGCCTTGGCTGTATGGAAACAGAGCTCGAAAGATGTGAGGGGTTGTACACCAAGCTCTTCAACAATAACAGTTTTCATTTTACATGACATTTTCTAGTACCCAGATTCTGAAGCCTGTGTGTTTAGCAATTGTTCAGCCATGGAACTTCATGGAAGTGAGATCCATTTTCAGACATAGTCTTCATGCTTCTGCAGAGACTCAAGAGTTATAAATACTTTTGGCATCACTTGCAATGACAGAACAAGATACTTACAAGAAAATGTGAGGCTAAATTTTACAAAGGGGGAAAAAAGGTACATTTCTGACTAATAGTGATTCAGAATGTACTAAAAATGTGTAGATTAAACACATTTATAACCAGACTATTAACAAAAAGATTCACAATTGCATTAATAAGTCATATTTCGTTATTCTAACATAAAAGATACCTGGTATGAAGCATAAATAYGTGTAATAAAGCCTTCTGCTTATGTATTATGAACAGCAGTTCTTTTAATATTAAAAGTGAATCCATATGGGTTATTTGACATGTAAAATATTAACTTTTATAGCAAGAATGCAAATGAGAGTCTCAGCACTAATTATAGCTGCAGATCCCACTCAGGAATGAGGCTCTGTGTGACTAATGATTTCAGCAAAATGAAGAAATGGCCTGCTTCTCTCAAGAGGCAGCATATCTTAGCTCCCTCTCCTCCCTCTGGAACCCTTCAAAATTCYCAGCATGTCTCAGTTCAGTACCTAATGTGTATGCTGCTTCCAGGAACTGTCTCCTAAAGACAGGTCACCAGTTTCATGTTTTTAGAGCTAGTTTTACGTAATTGTCTCTGGAGAAAAGARAAAGTTATTTAATATTTATCCAGAACAATGTAATTTCAGAAGATATTCTATGAACTTTTATTTTGAYTAGCTGTTCCAAATATCACTTTTCTATTTCTTCCATTAATGAGACAAAAATGTTGGGTTTTGGTATATGATATTCTGATTCCTTTGCCATGAATTTTTCACAATATTTTTCCTCTGTCAGCTTTTTTTGCACAGAAGAATAGAATGTTCTTTAAAAAAAAAAAAAAAAAAAAAAAAAAAAAAAAAAAAACAAAAAAAAAAAACGAAACCAAAACCAGCTACCAGATCTATCTTCATTCTTTGCTTTTCATGCGCAATCCTGTGATAAATATGTATCCAGTTGAGATAACTGCAATGACTTACCCAAGCCTGTCATTGTTATCCCTGAAATGGCCAGAGGGGTCACTGGAAAGTAAGAATGAATTGCTAATTCTTGTCAAAAAAGTACTCTTTTTTTTTTTTTATGGTAGGTTCCTGTGAGAAAATTGTTCTTACCTGAAGTACTTACTGCTTTTCTCTATGCACAAGTATGAGACTGTAGGCAGCTGGAGTAACCCCTAATGTGTTAAGATTTCTCTCAGTTTTATTGCCTTTTATTGAAAAAGTTTAGGTAAAACATGCCTAGGAAATGTGCAGTTAGAAAAACCATGACAAAACAATTACTGAATAGTATCATAGGTGGTTTAAACTATCATAATTATGTTTCATTAATAACATACACATACAATCAAACTGAAAAATTATTAATATTGTGGCTTATCACCAATCAAGCAGAAAGGAGATAGTTTTACTAAAACTTAACAGGAAATTTTAACCCAAGTTTCTCTGATCTGGTAATAAATTCTCCTTTTTGCAATGTTGCCAGCCAATATCTCTAAAGTTAAGTATTGTCAGGCAAATATCTAGGATAGTAAGATTGCAGATGTTCATAAAAGGGCATAACTGTGGATACAATACAAATTTCAAAGGATGTTGAATTTGTAGCACTCCTGCTTAATCAGGCACAAGTGAGGAAGTGTCAATATTTCTGAGGTACCCACATTATTATAGAATAAGAAAGTAAAAATACTTTCTTAATTCAGCTATTCTGGAAAAGATCAGTAATTTTTGAAATGTGAAAAGTGTCTTGATATACATTATTTGAAACACTCTTGCGATGTGTAGAAAAACTGGCATGAGGAGTTCTTTATGAGCAAATTAGTAAATCACCCTCCAGGCTGTCTTAATAAATCACTGCAAGGCTCATTAGTGTAATTTTCTAGACTTCATCAAGGTGTGCCTACTATAGCTGCACAAATACATGTGGCAATTTCACTACCAACAATGGTCTTGGCAAACAACTGAATTCTGATTGTGTATATACAATTTGGCTAGATAATTATTTTTTTTTCTTCTAATATAATTTTCCTAATTTAGCTAATTTTTTTTTCCTGCTGCATTGAGCAGGATTGTTTCATTGAAATAAAATTATATGTATCTAAAATATAAGCTCATTTACATGTGATCAAAGTCAGTGAATTATCTTTTTCTGTGTGATTGTTACTGCTCTAAGGTGAGATCCTCCAAACTCCACTAAAAGAGATGGTCAAGTTCTTCTTGCTTTTCCTTTCATTGACAGTGGGGTTAGGAACAGGTGGAAGGAATTTAACAAGGGTTTTTTTCCCTTTCCCTCAAATAACTATGTTTTCATATATTGTTAAGAATATAGGAGGTCTGGCAAGAATATTGAATGTTTAATATTAAATATTTGATATTCAATATTCATATTAAAGATTTTCAACCTATTCAAAATAATATGAAAAATATTAAATGTTTGTATAGTACACGAAGATATAAAAAGTGGAAAAATAGYTAAGTGAATTGGGGGGTTAAGCTCTGTGCAGCCTTTGCATTATGTAAAATATGCCACTATTTATCAGCTGAAAGTTGATGTGGACTCTCTAAAATTCAAGATTTTCAGAAGTTTTGAATGCCTGTGTCTTGAGTAACATTGTGTTAAGCTCTGAAAAACACCCCAAATGCTTAAATATTGCTCAGGGCTTTCTGGCCTGTAAGGATCTTCAAACAAACTRTGCATACAAAAGTACATCCAAAGTAAGACATATAAAATCACAAATCATTGAGTTGGTTTCCTGAAAATATTCAAGGCCTTTAAACTCATGCCCTAAAATGGGATCAAATAATTTCTTTAAAAAAAAAAAGTCTCAGATAATTATGTCAGTTGATTCAAATGTAATTTGTACCAATTCAAAGTGTACACTGATTTGAGCCATACTGGTTTAGGTGGCAAGGTACGTAAAGGAAGTAAATTCCTAATCACTKCTTGAGATTGGTTTGTTCGATTGCTTGGAGACATTCACATCTCCATGCTGAGTTTGTTATTTAATACCAAGTGGCAAGTCTGCACATACGATTGTCTTGTCAATATGAATTAAATTCCTAGGGACTGGGATCTGCAAACTGATTTTGAGTACATAGATCAAATCTCGTGTAAATGTCTTGTGTCTGGAAGGCTGTGCAAGATAAGCAAACTTGTCATTTAAATATAAACACCACATACTTTACTTATGCTAATGACAATATTACTATAAGAATTTCAAAATTCATTATCATAGTCAGTCATAATTAAACTGATATTTAGGGCTTAAATACTGAGAATGTCTRGTTTGCAGTTATCTGACAGTGAGAAATGCAGTAGTGAGAAATGCATTTTTTTCCTCAGAATGGAGCAAGTAAGCACACTGAACTTTGATACCACTGAACCTTACAATATTCTCTGGGCTATAAATAGTTAAGGTGTATGCTTCAATCTGTAGGCATCATCTACTCAAGCCTGGTAGGTCAAATAATTTTAAACATAATGCTGAGAAATTTAACTCAGAGATCAGTGGGAGACTTCTTCTGTTTTATAAACAATCACATAAGTTACTGTATGATAGAACCTGGCACTGCCAGAAAGCCAGTTTATTTGCCTAGAAAGCATACAAATTCACAAATGAGGTGTTAAATAGCAGAATACACAGCAGCACAGTATAAGCATATACACAGCTACACCAATGAWGTTTCTGTCAAACTTTTGCTTTTTGCTTCAAAGCACTTCCTCTTATTCCACTTTCTACCAGCAGYAGTGGTGTTGACTGTAGTAGATTCATACACTGAAATTGTAAATTATCACTCAGTATAGCTTCTTCATTGTTTTTTAAAGCATCTTTAACAATCAAACACATGAATCCTTACTAAACAATAATTAGTGACTCTTGGAGATTGCCCTGTCTATACTTGCAGGCCCCAAAAACCATGCCAATCACTTTTATCTTGTCTTTTCCACTTGCTTTTGATTGCGAGTGTACTTTGCAATAGAGTTTGTGTGTAACAATAAAGATCTGACTAAGGGTACTGCAGCTTTACTTCTGGTCTTTCTCCTCCTTACTTTCAGCAGTTACAAATTCACAGAAAGGTATCCAATATGCCTTCTCGTTTGTGGCTGGTATCAGCATGCCTATGTGTTTCTGATGGGGCATTGTCAGAACGCCACATCTTTGCCCAGTTGTGGGTTGAATTGGCAATTTCTTAGGAGCCTGTGCAATGTGAATAAAATGAAGTATATTACAGCCGTCCTTCATACAGAGGAATAATCAAAACTTGCTGCAAGTCCCAGCATGTGATATCTCTGATCAAGACTGAGTATCACATGCTGAGATATGAGATAGCTGCGTCTTTTTATTAGTAATAAGCTTAACTTCAAACTGAAACAAGGACTATCTGGTCTTGCATTTACAGAATGCAGAACAGGTAGTCAGGAGACCAGGACATCGTTGTCCATAAAGCCACAGACTTCTTGTCTGTGAAATCCTGTTGGTCAGAAGGTTTAGATTACCAGCAATGAGATTTACATCTCAGAGTTTGGATGACCTATTTGAGATTTTTCTGTCCTGGCTTTTAGAGGCACAGGGCACCATTTAAGCAATAAAATACCAAAGTGTAAAAACAAAGCTTAGCTGTCTCAGACCAGACATCTGTGAGTGGAAGCAGCAAAACAGTGTCCATTTAAAGCAGAGATGTTCGTTTCATTCATCGGGTTTCTCTTCTA
>NW_026623495.1:285054-305273 GCF_030028575.1 Malurus melanocephalus | reverse complement strand
AAAAAAAAAAAAAAAGGAAAAAGAAAAAAGCTTGTGATTATCTCCAAGGAAAATACATACCTCAGCAATATTGACAAGTGTGTCTTTTTTCCATACCAAAAGACATAGAATCACAGAAAGAAAAAAGCACTGGAGATTTAAAGTGACTAATTATGAGTGACAGCCAAGTAACTGTTTAGAAAGYTCAATCCCAAAACAGAAAAAAAWWTAAAATAATCTGAAGGCATGTTAATAAAAGGTGTCATGTGAGAAATACAGGAAATGTAACCATAAATAAAGGTTCAATTTGTCTGTGTAGCTGTATTTTCCCTCAAAGACAATCAGGTTTCTGACACTTTAACAGCTGGAAAGRGTTTGACTGGTAACAGACGTTCACAGTCCTCTAATGAAAACAGGATTTTGCTGTTTATTATGTTTCCTAGAAATGACATTCAGAACAATGTAATCTGAAATTATTTTGAAGTCACTCTTCCACAGCTGTCCTCGCTGATAGCATAGGACAGATGGTGCAACACAGGCCAGTGTGCAAGTTTACTTCTTTCACAACTTTATTAACTGAGTGCTTTGAAAAGCAAGTGATACTATCTTGTAAAATAGGTAAACWAAATGGGACAGGCTTTCTACCCCTGGCTAGGTGCCACCTTTGAGCTGCTGTGGCAGGGAGTGAGAAGGAAGGAGAAGGGAGAAATCTTCTTAGTCAGATCTTTCTTCAGCACCTGCTTCTATTGAGTTTCATGCTGGGTAAGCTAATTGCCATGCCTAGCATTGCCTATCAACTTCCCTCAGGTGCTTGTGCAAAGAAAGGGGCAGGACAACTTTCAGTTTTTCAGTGTCAAAATCACTCTGACAAACTGAGTCATCAGCTATTTGCTTTGTTAGCACACTCTTGTGTAGCAGTTAAAGTAAAATCCTTTCTGTAATACCTGCTGCAAGGAGTTGAAACAAAAGGACGTGCTGCCAAGCTGCTAAAGTTGTTAGACAAATAAGTTGTTAGGGGTCTGAAAGATGTGATGCATCGTGAATAGGGATATTTAAAATTAGGCTATATCTAATTACTTTTTAATTTCTATTTGCATTTTAATGAAGACYGAGCTAAATGAGATAAATAACAGAGAGATTTCTGTCTCAAAAATATCCTTGAATTTTCTGTGTCAAGGATTAGGTTTTCAGTGATTTGGGATACCTGAAGAAAGATAAGTCCCGGAAAAGTTTTTTAAAATGCGTTAAGCATTTCTAGAAGGAATTTGACAAATCCTGTTCTGCTTGCTTCCTCCTGGGTCTAAATGCCTTCAGGAAATATCTAGTGGGATTTCTAGAAGTGCTGAATGCAACCAACCAAATTCGGAATTGATGGGGAATAGATCAGGMTTTAACAATTCCAGGAAACAGTATCTGAATATTGTCAATATTATGTAAGATTGCTGCTGCATGAGAAAAGACTGGATTTTTTTTCTTTTTTTCAAAATGGCAATAATTCTATATATGTTTATTGTTGCTGGAATTCTTAGCACAACTCTGTGTAACCAACTTTACAKTTTTGAAATGGCTCAAAAGAAAGCTCTACAACCTCTGTAAAGAACTTTTATTAAGATGTATCATTTTGACTAAATCATTATTAATTTGTGKTTTTATCTGGCATGCAGTGAACAGATGAATGTCCTATATGGTTTCTGGAACATTGCTGAAAGAATGGAATAGATGTACCACTAAGTGTTAACATATAGCGACGTACATTATATTCATGCTCAGTTGGACTCTGGCCCCTCGTACTTTTGGGAACATGCTTTTGTTGCACCTTCTCTTTCCTGTTATGGTAGTCTAACAAATGCCCACTAATAATTATACATTAATAATCCTTTAAAACCTTGTTGTACTTTAATCTTCCTTAAAAATATGACATTTTATACTACAGGCTATTTTTATATGTCCAAGCTGCCTATGCTGTAATGAATTTGTACCAAATTTCCCATTCAGTTGATTTGATAAAACTTATACACTGTTTCAAAGTAATTTGAGTACTGAGCATATTACAGCCAAGTGATGCCATTTCAGTGTCAGCTTCTCTGGTACTAAACAGCTTTAGATGGGGGTGGACTACAAGAGGCCAGAATTCACTGGGAAAAGATAAAGAAAGAAATTTTCAGACATTTTGTATCTACTACCTACTATTAGTAAAAGAAAATTGTTTTCTACAAATTCTTTTTGTAAATTCTTTCTTTACGGAGTAATTAAAAAGTTTAGTACAGATCTATACCGAAAAATCTAAGTATTTGCAGTACTGCTCCTGCTCTCATATTGCATATACTAATTTAATTGCCCTTAATATTTGCTACATTAGGTATTTCCCTGGAACARCCATTGGCTAACATCTTCTCCAAGCACAGGGCATTTTCTTATTGTTAAAAAGCAAACCWAAACAATAAAAAACCCACCGCGTTGTACACCAGCTCTTCTAACATGAAATCATAGAATAATTGAGATTGGAAAAGACCACTAAGTTCATTGAGTCCAACCATTAACCCAGSCCCACTGTGCTCACCACCAAATCACATCTCCAAGTGCCACATCCTCACACCTTTTGAACACTTCCAAGGATTGTGACTCAGCCGCTTCCTTGGGCAGCCTGTAACAATACCTGACCACCATTTCAGTAAAGATATTCTTTCTAATATCTAATCTAAACCTCGTCTGGTGCAACTTGAGTACATTTCCTCTTGTCCTGTCATCTGTCACTTGGGAGAAGAGACCAACCTCCACCTGGCTACAACCTCCTTTCAGGCAGTTCAAGTGAGAAATAATGTCTCCTCTGAGCCTCCTTTTCTCCAGGCTATCACCCCCAGCTGCCACAGCTGCTCCTCACAGGACTCGTGCTCCAGACCCTTCACCAGCTCTGCTGCCCATCCCCATACTCACTCCAGACCCTCAATCTCTTTCTTGTCATGAGGGGCCCAGACCTGGACACAGCACTCGAGGTGTGGCCTCACCAGTGCTGAGTACAGGGGACAATCACTGCCCTGGGCCTGCTGGACACACTACTGCTGACACAGGCCAGGATGTCTCTGGCCTTCTTGGCCACCTGGGCACACTCTGGCTCATGTTCAGCTCCTGTTGCCCAGCATGCCGAGGTCCTTTACACTTTTTTTTCCAGCCACTCTGTCCCGAGCTGCGGTGCTACAAGGAACAGTTGTGACCCAAGTGCAAAGCAGCTTAACCACTGGGATAAACTAAAAGGTGAAAGCTGATTGTCTATATAAGTTCTTAATATAAATATAACTTAAGGCATTAAACCTCATAATGATTTAGCAAAAAAGACTTGACAAAGGGTCTGTTTCCATAATCAAAAGCAGTTAATTGAAGTGCTTGAATAAATGCTACTTAAATCTTACCATGCTTACAAATTCTGAAACATTAAGATTATCCTGTATGCAAATCTAACCTGTAGTTATGCAAACTTATAGTCTCCTAATCGAAATAAACCACAAGTGGCATTTATCTAATTAGAGCTTCTGGAGTGACTCACCTGTAGAGCAGAATTTTCATATTTTTCATAAAGGTAGAAGGATTGCARATATAAATTAATTATCCTCTTTCTGTTCTGCATAGCAGGCATTCAGTCAATGAGACAATAACATACTTCCTGTAATTCTTCTGCATAGTTCCGATGCTTACTGACTTCCTAAAATGGAACTGGATCTGCTTAGTGAATGACAAAATTAACTTTGAAACAAATCTTCCCAATGCAGCAGTTTTTAAAAAATTAATATTCTCGGGATGCAGTTTAACACAGTTAGAAAACATATTGTTGGATTAATATGACAATAATCAATGTAAATGGCCAGTTGTTTTGTAATAAATGTCTTTGTTGCAATAAAAAATTACTTTTCTTATGCTCCTAAGCTAATTAGAGCATAGAGTGTGCCTGTATCTGGCTTTTAATTTTTAGTTTAATATTTATTGATTAATTATACTAGTGAAGTGTTACTATTTTGTTTTCTTTTGTTTGGCTGTTTTGAGAATGACTTGGTTTTGCTCATCCCAGCTCTTGCATTGCCTGTCCGTCTCCTCATTCTGCATTTACAGAGGTCATGCATTATAGCTGCAAAGGTGAAATGTCTCCCTGTTTTGCTGATGGTATTGACTTGCATTTTAAAGCAGTTTACCTTTTAGTGACACAGCATGTATTTAGCATATCTTAAAAAGAAAGCACAGCCCAAAAAAAGGACAGAGAAAGAGGCACACTTGTCAGCTGTTTACACGGATTTCTGCATTAACTTAACCTGTAAGTGTTTTCGCACAAATTTACTAAACCAGTTTATAAAACCTGGAGCTGGTTTTATAATATTTCAGRCTTAATATTGGAGCAAGTTCTCAGTAGAGCAATGCTGTTGTGGCTCAGCTGAGCTATTTACATCACTCTGGAAAGCAATGTCCAATCATTCAGCCTCATAAGAGACAACTAAGTAGATGGCTTAGTAGACTTGATCTAATCAAWAGAAAAGGTTCTAAGTCAGTCAAATGTAAAAGTATCCATCAGAAGCAAGGAAGGAAAATTATAGTTATTGAAYGGAGAACTTACAGTCAGTTAAGTTGTGCTTCTGGCTCCAGTTCTTCTATATGCTTTTATTAAGAGTAGGTGTGGACAGAACAGGGATTGCTCCTTTCTTTGTGGAGCTACTTGAGCACAATCAGGGAAAGAAATTTATAGGGTTGAAGAGGTGCAAGGAAGACTACCTGGAGCTGGGAGACTGAAGCTCCAAGGAAACATGAGAAAATGTGGTGAGGGACAAAGAGCAGATACCAGGTCACCAAGACGATGAAAGAAATTTCCTGCAACCACAGAGAAGTAAGATGCAAGTCAGATGCAATTTGGAAGGTCAATGATTTGAGTAAAACAAACGCTGGATCCAAGACAAGTCTGCAAAGGAGCAGAGCAGGACAGTGGTTTATAAATTCTCTTTATTATACTTGGAGTTTCCTCTGCCTATGAAATTTGAGAAACTAGTTTATGCAATTTTAAAGCCTGACCTTTTTTTCAGTTCAAAAGTCTTTTGATCTCCTTTGCAGAGTATACTGTAGGAAAAAGTCTAGTAAGATCCACCTTAAAACTTTTACCAATCCTGGATCCCATTGCACAGACAGTCTACTGAAAAGCAGTGCCTGAAATCTAGTGTAAAGAGAAATAAATACCAGCACACAACTCACAACAAGTAAAGGGTTGAWTTGCTCAAGAGTAATGAATTGGAATAGAAAAACAACTTTTCTTCATTTGGTATTGAAAAGGAATAGTACTGGAATAATAAATATATTTTCAATATTCATTTAAAATGGTATAAAATTGGTAGAATGTAATAAAAAGTAGCAGTAAAACTTTTCTGGAAAAAATGTCCACGTAACAGACTCAATGACCTTTGCCCATATGTGGCAAACAATTAGCGATGGCTTCCATGGCATCACATGCCATGCTAAATGGCTCTTTCATCTCAAAGAGAAAGGCATAATGACAACCACTGTCAGACAGCTGAAGCCACCAAAAAAAAAAAAAAAAAAAACCTTTTTAACTTACTCTAAGACTGTTACCCGAAAGGTCAGTCTGCTCTGCATACTGGTGCGACCCTGGTGTGGTTTGCTGCACTCTTTCAAATGATAAAAAAAAAATTAAAAAAAAAAAAAAAAAGAAAAAAAACCAAAAATTAGGACTACATTTTTAGGTCTCTGGTGATTAATTGGGGGAGAAAACTACCCAGAGAATTATTTGAGTCCCTGTTTCCTATATTTCAGATCAAAAATAGTGTCTGAAAAATAAGGTTTAGGAAACTCAAAATGTTAAATTATAGCTAAACTCATGCTATTTAWTTTTTTGAGGGGAAAAAAGAGTAGAATGAAGTAAAGTATAATACTGGTACACAGTAGGACAGACTACAGGATCTCATGGTCCAGACTGCTTCCAAAATGTAGAATCTTTAGGAGTCCAATTACTATCAAACACAAAATACTACCCATACTACCCAGATATTCAAGGTCAAGAATACACAAAACTACCTTTGCATGTTAACTTATGGTTTACAGATATATCTTCAGTATCTTCCTATAAAAGAAAGAAGTTTTGTATCATTTTTAGTACATGTTTTCTGTATACTCAACTCCTATATACAGGCTACAGGCAAAGCAGGTAATKAAAATGTTGTAATTGCAGCAGTAGCCAGGTTAATGGTTCCTCCCATGGTCTCATCTAGTGAAGAACAAAAATCACATTTTACACAAATGTATTATGAAAAAAATTGCAGTAATTTGTGTGAGGATTGGCATCCATATAGTTGTTCCTGTATGTTTTGTTTTCAGAGGATGGACATTTTCATGTTCTTCACAGGAATGCCAGAGCAGAGACAGTGAGACCTGTGGTCCTGTTTGTTGTACTCAAATTCTTCTTAATAAATACATTCCTGTATTGTCATTTGAATGGAATAAGTGTGTAAGAAAAACTGCTGAATCAATACTACAGGTAGAGGACAATAGTGGTTTTATTTTGTCTTTCTTTTTAGTTGTGATTAACAAGAACTTAATTATTCCTTTGTTTCACTTTGCATTTAACTCTGTATGGAATAGGTGAGCACAGGATCTTAAAATGAGAGTTTCAAGAAGCCTTGGAAGTAGAATACATCACAAAGCTTATAGATAGATTAATACAAATAGCTGGAATTTGAAATCTCTACTTGAGAATCTTCCAAATATTTGAGATAAATGAATGTAAAACCTCTGATTTGCTTTGAAGTTTCACTAGCAAAGTTACATTTACAAGTCTTTATGTATTTAGTTTAGTTCAGATTTGGAAAAAGTAAATGCTGTTCTTAAAACTTCTCTATACTGAGCATGATTTCTCAGAAAAATTCCTCACTTTTTTCACATCAATGCACTTAGAAAAGTAAATATATTGGTTTACACAATGATATTACTCTCTGAATTAAGTAGTTAAACATATCTTCTGGGATCATCACTTAACAACTTGCATGACACTGGGCAAAGATACCGGAAAAAGCTTTTCTCCTGGACTGAACGGCCTCTCAGTCATCTCACAGGCTCTCCAAACACAAACTTCAAAGACAGAACGAAAATGTTCTGTGAAGAATGATAACAGCACCACTTCATAAAATTTAAAAAGCTCATGCTGCAAATCTTAGTCATGTAGTGTCTCAGAGCATTCCACTAGTGGGTAAAAGTAATTTTTTAAGAAAATACAAGCTCAGGACTTCTGTTTAAACAGTAAGATTGGGCAAAAGGACATGGATAACAGTTAAGTTCAATTCTTTCTATTTTTCAAAGCAGAGGTATCATAAAAGACTGGATGCGAAGATACAAAAATGAGCATCTGTTGTTATGAAAAATGTCATGACAAAGAAATTTTAAATACCTGATTTACCTAGATTTTTTTCCTTTTCTCTTAAAAAACAACAAAAAAAGGAAGATGATAGCTATCRCCTGAGCTAGTAGTTYGAAGATTTCAAATTTTATAGACTGTCTGCCTTCAGGGTTTGAGGAGTCTTTGTGCTAAGAATCCACCTGATAATAATGTTTCACTGGGAATATAATAATTCTCTTTTGCTAGAGGCAACTGGCAAAGAAACTTCCTAAGTCAACTAAAAGTTTCTTTTTTTATTAGCTGGAATTTACTTCTAGTTCTTAATTTTTTACTTTCTGCCTCTACAGAAAGCTGCAGGACCAGAAAAGGAATATTTGCAGGAACGCACACAATAAAATATGCCAAATCTTATTCTCCACTTAGAGATTCTATTCTACTGAAAGATTCCTTTTGTATAGTTTTTAGCAAATATGAAAGTCATAAGGATGGTGGAGGTTATGTGGCTTTTCAATTCAACTAGGATAGAAAAAGTCATAGAATAATTTGATTTGGAAGGGATCTTTAAAGATCATCTAGTCCAACCCCCTTGCAATGAGCAGGGACATCTTTAGCTAGATCAGGTTTCTCAGAGCCCCAGCCTAACCTTGAATGTTTCCTGGGATGAAGYGTCCACCACCTCCCTGGTGTCAGTGCCTCGCCACTCTCATTGTAAAAAATTTCTTCCTTTTATCTGGTCTGAATCCACCCTGATTTTTTTTTTTTTATTTTATTTTATTTTTTTTTAATGAAAGAGGGTAGTTTTATATTGGTAGTAGAGCAGAGAAGAGAGAAAAATTATAGGCAACATCTGATGTTAAAATCTGGATTTACTTTTCAGTTAGAGCCAATTAGTAGCTAGTACATGTCTCAGAATCCACAAGAATTATGACAATATTAGCAGTAATAATATTACTACTCTAAATGGATATAATGACTATGATTCCTAAGGACTTAGATGTGTTTTAGGGGCCAGTTTTTGAGGCACTAATCAAAGTGGGTTCTATTYCTGAAGGGAGACTTTGGGTGCCATGGTAATAAGAATTCAATCTAAAATAAGGCTTTTTTTTTTTCTCTCATCCTCCTGTGGTCTTGGAGAGGAGAGCTGTTCTACTTGCAGCTCAGGCTGCTTGTAAGATAAAGTGTGATCAGGAAAATGCTAATCCAGCAGATCCATTTTGTGCTGCAGTGCTGTCTTCCCTTCAGAGCAGTCCTGTCAGCTGGCCTTGGYGAGTTGGTCACCAGCTGGAAGGGTGATGGATCTCCCATCTCCTTCCTGAACCAGCAACTCTTCCATTTGGTATCCAAATACAGGTGAAAATTGGAACCTGCAAAGTCACTGCTGTAAATCAGACAGAGTAAAAATACTAATTAYTGACATTTAATACAGAGGTAAAATCAAGGTCTAAATTACACTAAATCAAGGGATTTGCTTCAGTTATATTTTAGGAAAACAATATCATCATTTTCCATAACTCTGTTCTGATATTCCTTCAAACTGAGGAGGCACAAAGAGTTGTTTCCCTTAAGTGAGGTCACCCAAGTCCCAGATACAGCTCTGTCACTTCTTCTTGCTCTCAGATGCTTTGAAGAACAAATAGAGTGTTTGGAACAAACTAGGCTGCCATCTGTAGGAAGTGTTTCCAGGCTCTCTTCCAGAAAAGGGTGATGTTCTCTTCCACAGCCTCTTCCTTATGTTAGCCTGGGAGGTTCTGATTAAAGAAATGTTTCTTGAATGAGAGATAAGGAACAACATTTGCCCTCATCTTCCCTCCTGTTAACCTTTGTCATTTAAGGATTATCAGCAGCTGAACTCCACATGCTTTGCTTTTCCCCTTGCTACTTTTAGGATTGTGGGTTATAATTCATCTGAGTCTGTTGCTTTGTCAACTTTTAATCATTCTAATTACCTAATTATCTACTCTAATGAAATGATAAAGCCCTTAAGAGTTCAGTCTTCCTTCTCCCGGTAGGAAATTCTGTCTCTTCCTCTGGGATGTTACCTTCTTTGTTTAAAAGACAGAAATTATTTGATAGCTGGGCATAAATGCTAATTTTGCCTGTTTAAATGATTTCCTTGATCATTTACTGGTTTTTATAATTGTAGTTACTATTTAGTCTTTGTTTACAGATCAATGATTTTGTTAAATTTCCTTAATAATAAATGGCAGCAGGGAGAGAGAAAACAGAAATTAAATCTAGAAACTCCTTCCAAATTAGAGAAAAAAATGCAGATTTTGCTAACACCAAAGGTGACTGTTCATAGCAATGAACTTCAAATTCACACTGCATTTTTACTCAGTGAAGCATAGKTTTTTTTTCTGCAAGATTACTTTAGCATGAGAAGTATGGAATGAGGCATCAGTCTATGAAATTACATTATGTGGGTTTCATTCACCTTAGGGCAAGGAAAGAAGTGAATTTGGATTTCTCCACTGTCAATAAATATTCCAGATTTGCATCTATTCTATGTTACAGCTCTTTTATGTGTGTCCTTTAACCGTGTTTCAAAAGCAAAGGAGTATTTTTAAAAACCTACTATAGGTACTTGAGAATACAGAGAACGCAGAGAAGATCTAAAGAAGAGATTCGGTATGGGCTGAGGTAGCTGACTGCAGTGACAGGGGAGGTGTGGGATCTACAGTTGCTGTTGTTCTGTTTCCTGGCTGGCTGCCTCAGGGGAGCTGCTCACTGAACAGGCTGTATGGTTTGTTTCCTGTCCAGTACACTGCCTGGTTTGAATCCCCTTTTGAAYTGCCCAAGTGCCATGTCCTGTCTTCTTCCCTCATCAATGTTTTTTGCATGTTCTTTCTCTTGTCCCCAACAGAAAAGTGTCCATGTGATACTGCTCTGCTCCAGGGCCAGWTTCTATAGCTAGCACAAGGTATTTTCCTTTCTTGCTGGAAGGTACACCTTACCAATTGAAGACATGAAGTCAGAGAAAGTACCTGGCTTCCATATGAGCAAATCACCAAAGAGATAAGCATTTGCTTTCTGAAAGGAACACTAGAAGCAGTAAGGGGCATGGGATATGAGTCAGTTTTTCCCTCACTTAAAAGTGTGTCAGAAGAAAATCATCCCCTCAAAGAAATATTTGAACATAGAGAATAAAAGTCTAAGAGAATTCAGAGAGAAAGATTTGTGAGGAGGAGAATAGGCAAGGAAAAGAAGGAAATGAGAGGACAAGGCACTTAAAGTGTGAGGAGGAATCAGCCTAGGAGAAGTATAGGATAAAAATCCTACTATGTGTGAGACATATGGAAGAGCAAAAAAGAATGGGGTCCTGCCTGTTAGAAATGAGGGTCAGGACATGAGAGAAAATATTCAAAAGAGCATGAAGTGGKCTAAGAAGAAAGAAGCAGAGAAAGGAAGCTGGAAAAAGTGGGAGCTGACAAAACTTTTTGGCAAACATACAGAAATTTCATATTCTTGGCTATTTCTTTAGGAGGAATGATTTAAGTATAATTCAAGTCTGATAAAAGTGCAATTTCATTCAAGTCCAGTCCTTTCTGTTATTCTRGATTTGAAATCTGTACCTCTGCAGGCTTACAGGCAGTAAGAAACATCCTATTCATACAGCATCCCCACACACATTTACATGAAAATGGGACTTCATGTCACTTTCCTGTCCTTAGGATCTAATTTTTGTAACTTTTGAAATGTATTCACTTGTTTTGATTAAGTCCATCCTGCTTGTCTTCCMTTACAAATACTTCTTTTGTTTAAGGCAGTGAAGTTTCTAATTTCCTCTTCTAGCAAGTATGTTTTTCTGTGGAAGGCTTCCCAGCRTGTCTCCAGCCATGCAGGAATTATTCCTTTTTCTGGAGTGTTTAATCAGCCACTCACATGTGAGCAGCAGCCCTCTGGCAAGCACAAACCTCTGTCCCTTCTTCAAAAGACTCAGAACCACAAGGATCTCATTGATTTCCACCTCACCTATCCAGCCTTCCTCACAGGAGTAACTGCTCAGCTGGGATTTATTGTGTCTAGGAACAAGTCCTGGTAAACTCATCTTCTTTTGCTTTAAAAGCTGCATCTAAGGGAACCTGATTTACTTGTTCCTAAATTCAGCTGAATGGTAAGGAACATTTTGGAGGGATTGCCACATAGCTATTTTGAACACATTTATTTCTGTTTCCTGTGGTTGCTGATCTGAATCTGYGATCCAGATCTTTAAATTCTATAAACTGACATGCTATCTTTGAAATATTTTCTTGTTTAATACATGGAACTCTGATTTCTATGATTTAAGGATTGAATCTTATTGTCAGCATATCACTAAAAATCCCCACAAATTCTCAGAAATTAGATATAATCACAGCCAGTCTCCTAACCTCTCCCATTAAAATTTTAATTCTTTATTGAAATGGAAATTCACAGTAAATCCAATAAAAGCAAGTATTTTGATTTTAAATTTTTTGTGGCTGTTTTCAGGCATATGTTGTGACACTTATGTGGATCTACCTGTCTTTGTTGGGTCTCTGAAAAAACATTTCCTTGAACCTATTTTAATCTCCCATAGGCCATGTATTACAAAAGATGTGGTAGGGAGATCTGGCCCACGAGAAGATGGCAAATGAGGTGAATCTAAGATATTTCAGATTTGATGTAAATAATAATAGTTTCAGAAATCAGTTTTTTAGGTGCCTTCTGAATCAAAATATGAAATTACACTGACAATTTTATGGGGGAAAATGTCTTTTTTTGAGAAGAAAACTAATTTATAATATGAAAGAAATATTTTCAGCAGATTTTACAAAAACTTAAAAACTTTGTCTAAGCTCTATTTTGGGTTAAGAATGGTCCAAACAAGACATGTCCCCTTGAGTAAGATGGATGAGGTCCCATACAGATAGCTCAGCATTTTTATAAATAACAACAACAACAACAACAACAACAATGCTACTAGTTGTTTTCCAGAAAATAAAGTTGAATATAGATAATACCCTCAAAAGGATGGCTGTGTGGCTCCAGTCTTCTTCATCGCCATTGTTCTTGATATGCAAGCTAGTAAATTATCCATAAATATATTAAAAATTGGAAATTTTGCAGATGGTCCTGAATTAATTCTAAAATATCCTGTTATATAGGGGAATTTATGCCTGTGAGGTGAAATTTCCTTTGCCAGAGTAAGGAAGCATCGTCTCTATTTCCATCTCTGTAGCAACAGCAAGTACTTCTTAAACTATTAGGATTTTAGTTTTTCTTGACTGAAGTTTGTTTGAGATAAGAAATGGAAATGGAATATATATGGACAGATTTCAGTTTTGGTGCCAGTGATTTCAAGTTCAAATTCTACAACAAAACCCTGGGACATTCATTACCCAGTGCTGAAATTGTTATAGGTTGTGCAGTAACAGCATTTGAATGTGATAAATGTGATTTATAAACTCTACGGTGCATAGCAAGTGATGTACCTGACATTTGATTTTTTTTTATTGTATTCATTTGTAATTCTGCCCAGAGTGTTGTCCATGCTGTTCTCAAAGTTGTTTCATAGCTCTGAACTGCCTCACGCAGGACTGTGTGAAAAGTGTGGCCATAAAGACAAATGAAAGACACAGCATTTTGTTGTCATTATAGAAAGGAACATGAGCTCAGCAMTCTGAGCTGCTGACTGTAGGGACAGTTTCTCATTTTCCCATTGGGTTGCCCTGGCTCCACGGCACTCAAAAGCAAAGGCAAAGAAGCAGAGTGAAGCCCCTGTGTGTGYACCATGGAGATGTGTGGGGAGGTCCTGAGGTTCACTGCATGTTCACGCCAAGCACTGCTTTTGGACCTTTGGATTCATCGAGACATCTGCAAAGGCTGGAAGGTATGACACAGACAGATATGTGCCTTTCCAGAATAGCAACCGTAAAGCAGGCTTCATGTCCTAAAATTAAATCAGATGCCTATATTTAGGCAACATACCCTAGAAATCTTGCCTCTCAGTTGCTCCATGGAGGGAGCCAGGATATTTGCATTCATTGCAGTAAGAGCAATGCAACAAATAACATCTATTTGTTGGCACTGCCTGCATTATTAAACCTTGTGACTTAATGAGCCTTTGTTTAGTCTTGGTTGCCATTTTATTCCCAGAGTCTGAGACAATTAAACACCCAAATCCAAATGAAAATAAAAGGAAGGAAAAATTTAGAGAAAATTGTGCCCAGAGCAGATTAAACACTTAATTGGCATKATTGAAGTGGCATCTAGAGAGCATTTAAGTGTGTACAGGTATCCTAAAAGGTTAAATAATCCAAGGAAAACGGAAGGCTGTAACACTTCACCTTAAGTTGGTTTTGTGGGTTTGGGGAGTCCTGGATACACATTTTGCCTCACAGAACTGTGTATATATTTTCCTGTCATTGGATATATATAAACATGCCTAGAAAAGTAAGAGAGGTTCTGGATTGCATTCCTGGCATCAGGCAGCAAAACATATCATTATGATGTAAATTCTGTATTTGGACAGCAGGTTTCTTTGAAAGTCCTCAACTCCTGCCATAAAGGTAATTCTGGTTTATATTTATCCACATAATTAGTTCTGAAAGATTTTTTTTTTTCATTTTCATTCATATACATGTCAAAGAGGAAGAAATTGTCAGATTAAGATTATCTCATCAGGAGAAGCAAGCAAAAAATATATGTAATAGCCAGCCATGATTGACCACACAGAATGATGGCTCTATAAAGAAAAAGAAAAAAAAAAGAAAAGAATTTCAGCCAGTTGGGAAGCTGTCCCAGATACTGATGAAAAGATAATAATTAATGATAGGATTTTTATTCATTTATTTATTTAGAGACAGATGCATTGCTAATTTTAACCTCAAAAGGACATTTCAGCCTTGCAAATTGCACAGATTTTTGGATGGTACTTTTTAGATATTTCTGTAAGAAATGTGGACTTTGCTATTGGCATTTTCTTTAAAGGATCCTTTCACTCTAAAGGAACTCCCTTTCCCTTTCCAGTTTCTACAGAGCTGAAAACATGAGATCTGTCTGCATCACATTTTGATATTTTATAAGCTTATTTACCTCAATATCTATTTATCACTCAGTGCAAAAGATAAAATTTTGGCATAGCCAGTTTGAGAGGGATCAGGGTTTCCCTCAAGCATTTTCTGATGTGGRTTTGAAAAAGGCCTCATGTGTATCAAAGATAAAACCTTCCTAGTCTGCCTTTCATGCTCTATATGAGTGTTCTTTTGTTGGTGAAAAGAGGAGAGTGATGCAGCTTATTGCCAATATTTAGCCAGTATCTGAATTGCTTTTCCAACACTATGGACTTATTTTCTCTCTAACATATCACCAAAGAACGTAAAAGGCTGCCCCCTGAAGTCACTGATGGATATGTTGATTGTCTTTGGATGGAGTCCTGCAAGAAGTACCACACTCTTCTGTTAGAAACATTTTGACACCCTGTTATCTTCCTGAGTTGATCAGACACCTGCTGCTACTCCACCTGCCTTTTTGGCAACCAGAAATGCCTGTCTGCCTCTCTTTCCTGGGCTTTTGGGTTTTTTTCCCCCATCTCCGGCTGTGTAAGTATCAACAGGTGGGATCAATTGTGAGGAAGGTTGTTGTGCCAATGCTTCATCGCTGGCATGGAGGCAGCAGCTCCTGTAGAGGGGATGGCACGTGTGGCTTGAAGAAGGCAGCTCTGCAGAAGTCGGTGCTGTCTGGCACCCGTGCATTATTAGAGGGGTCAAACCAACTTTGGAGTAGGCAGGGTGCCACTCTGACAGAAGGSGCAGCCAAGATGCCAGGTAGTTATGCAGCAAGTGTGTTTGCTGAGGTTTGATTTTCAGTCGGCAATGTTTAAATGTCTGTTTATCTTGAGTTTATACACATTTGTTTAAGAAAATGTAWGAAAATTAATCTAAAACTGCAGTGTATTAACTTAAGAAAAAAGTAAAAAGAGCTTCTGAGGCTGAGCAGAAAGGAAGCTTGCAGCCATAGGTGTATTTCACTGATGGGTATGTTCATGTACTTTTGTTTGCAGTGACAAGTCTCTCTAGGGCCTGCTTTGTAGTAAGAACTGTCCCCTAATACTAAGTGTTGTCACTATTTTTGCACTGTAGGTGGCAGAAATATGCAAAGTCCCAGATATTATAAGGATCAACCCAATTGGATCTGCCAATCAGAATTATTTTTTGGAGCTGGTAGAGCTTTTTAAAATCCTAATATTTTAACCTATTTAAGTGCACTTTTCAGACACAACCAAGGAGGAGGGATATGCAAAAGGATACAAAGAGCACTTTTAAAATCCATTGACTATGTTAACGTCTTAAAAAAAAAAAGTTTCTTCTCAATTTCTGTTTGACAGTTTGAAATAGTACTTGAATTATCTGCATCAATCTACCTCTGAAGCAGTCACCTCTGTTTTGAGAGCATACTGAGAGCAATCACGCCTGTTTGCAGTTAACCTCCTCATCCTAAGATTCTAAATAGCAACTTTAACACAAACATTTGAATTAATTGTTGGCATCTCAAAGGGACAGATTGCCAAGGCTTTATGGATGAGATCCAGCCTTGGTACTGTATGGGATGTCAGACTCATATTAGTCCAGCAGTCAGGCAGGTCCCATAAATACTTCTCATGTGAGTAGTAGACAAAGTCCTCATTGCACTYTCTGAAGCTCTCTATATGCAAAATTGTCTTCTCATCTGATGGAGCTATCTAATTAGTTGATATCAAGAAAGGCTGTGCTATTGTCACATTTTTATCTTTCTCCATCCCAGCATTGCTGGATGTAACACTTGTGACACTCTTATAATCATATAGATTAAGATGGAGCCTTAGGTGAAGCTTGCAGAGACAAGGTAACTCCTTGGACAGTCCTTAGATGGTATCAGTGCCTGTTTAAAAACAGGCTGCTACATAGGCTGAAGAAAATTATGCCATTCATGACACCCTCCTGAGTCTTTACTGCTTTCTCTATTGCTGCAGCTCATTGTTATATTTAGTGTCTGACCACAGGAACTGCCATATGATGAACWGTCAAAATGAAAGGGAGAAAAATAAGATTGCATTTCAGCAATTTCTCCTGAGCTTATAAGCTCTTAAAAATGTGAAATTTGGCAGAAGCTCAGAGAAGATGTATTACCTGTTCCCACACTGTACAGTTTAATTATTTTGCATCTTTTAAGAAGTAAGATGTGCATTTTATAGGAAGGAAAGAGGAGCAGCTTACTGGAGACTAAAGGACAAATAGGTTATGCTGGTTAATCTTTGACTAAGATTGATTCAGTGAGCTGAGAAAGCAGCTTTGAAAATCCTTCTGCTTTGTTTTTTTTCCTGATGCTTTTTCTAGATATTATGAACATTGTGTTGGAATAAAAATGTGATTCTGAGTTCCACACTGGGAGAACTACTGTGGCATTTTGAGATGTCCCCTTAAAAAGGATTCACTTTGAAAATGCTTTTAAAGAAACTAGAGGTTATGTTTCTCTGGCACTCAGTCTGACATACACTGACCAGTGCTGCAACATGTTCATAAATCCACTTTTGCTGCTCAACTGTAATGTGTTTACTATAGGCAGTAGTAAATCAGGCTCTGGTAATTTTATTCTCATCATAATTAAAGGCTTTGTACTCTCTTCTAATAACTCTGTTATCCTTCTAACAAAGACTTTACAATATCTAATTCACCAGGGCTAATTGATCAGGATCTATGTAGGAGTGGTAGATGTAGGTATGCCTGGGGTTTTCAGTCCAGTAATCCAAACGTGAATCTCCAATCATCACTGAACAATTCCATACCTGTTTTCAGGCTCCTCCAAAGTGCTTAGTAGAGAAAAATATGACCTTACAGAGAACTGYGGTAGCTGGTCTTTGGAAGCTCTGGAGACATCCTCAGTTTTACAGAGATAAAGGCTCTGTACTGTTTTTGTTACCAGGTTTATCACTGCACAATTGTGTTAATGAAGAACCACAATTAATTTACCACCTAATTTGTTGCTTGCTATTTGATTGCATGCTATTACAATCAGAAGTGTTTGTGGTGGTAGTTGGTCCAGAATTACATTTAGATAAACTATATGGCCTATGGAAATTTTCTCTTACAGATCACCAGCCAACAGAGACAGCTCATTATGTTCAAAAGTAAAGGGAGGTGAATTCATTTCAATTTTTGCTTCTCTTTACAGTGGGTTTGCCAAGACCAGCAGGAGCCTTGTGCAGAAGCATTTCCACTCACTTCTACTGTGATAAGCGATAGAATGATTACCTCTTTGTAACTAAAAATGTCATGATTTTCATAAAGCCACCTATCTTAACATCTCCACATTGCCATATTATCATGATCTGGAATATTGCCTAGATAGGGCTTCTTTCCAACTCCTTGACTTATTTCCTGTGCAGAAAAAGGAACTGGGACAAAGCACCCTATTGATTATGAAGCTCAGAATAGAAAATACTGTATCATGTAAGGTTATGTTGTATTACAGTATGGTTGGTAACAATTTTGTTGAGAACATTTCTTTAACTCGGCAGCAAGCTGTTTTGTATAGCTCTGTTCAGAAGCATTTATAGTCCACGGAATTAATCAGTTTCTAAATCATAGCTGACTCTGATTTCTGCTGTTTGTATTTGTTATAGGAGCAGTAYTTCTAGGGGAGAAATCATTGCAAATTTGAAATACTGCTTTGATAAACATCAAAATTCAAGAACTAGAGGCACAGAAGTACATTTAGGAGCTAAATAGGAAACAGTTGAAATTTATCTGCAAAGTGATCGCTAAATGGAAATCAAAAAGGTCAGCTGCAATTCACTCTAGGGAATCAAGATTCACACACTAAGAGAGCTGCAGGTGCTGTGTTGGACAGTGAAACACAATGTTTTTAATTAAATCATGGGTCTTCCTGAGGGAATATTGCATTAACATCCAAGTGAATYTGACATAATGGCAAGATCTACATTCCTGGTTCTTAGTCAAGTCATTACATTAGTCTGCCAATTAGATCAGGAGGGAGGCATTTCAAATTACAGCAGCAATTTTACACAGTAAAACAAGCAAGTTATGAATGACAGATATTACTGCAGCTTGTTTTCTTTTTTTTCTTTTTTCCTTTTTTTTTAAAAAACCCTCCCCCCACACACCTTTTTTTCTCTTCTTCCATAATTATGTTTTCTTTCTTTCTTTCTTTTGAGGATTCCTAGCATCAAAATGTTATGTAGCACTTTGATTATCATTTAGTTCTTATTACTTTATTAAGCAATCTTCAGTCATAATATGTCTGTAACTGTTGTTGACATTTATAGCTAAACTACAATAATTCTTAGTATATTTATGCCTCTAGTCTTCAATTGTTTGGATTCTTTCTCTGTAGTGCTAGTTACCTTCAAAATAGTATCYACAAAAGGTATCTATGCAGGAATTTCATTGCATGTGAGATCTTACATACTGTTGAATACTGCTTTCCATGTATTTGCACTAGGACAAAAACCATGTAGTGCTAGTGTGATGATAGTTTTGACTAAACAGAGGTATTGTTAAAAAGGAAGAGTAAGAGATTTAGCTTTAAAATATTTTCATGAATGCATGTTAGAATACCATATCTTTCCCGATATTTAAAAACTKCTTTTAAGTCCAAATAAGATAATTGTGGTTCTTAATAGACATCTGCATTGTTTATGTTTATACTGTGTCCTCTAGGAATGTAGGTCTTGTTTGCAAGATTATTTTCTTTTATTTTTCTATTAACTAATGCTAAATTAGTGTTGATTTGATTTGGAATAWAGAACAGCCTCACCTAATTGCTTCATCTGGATAATTTCTAGTATTTAAACACATTCATTAAGACTGCGTTCTCAAGAATAATGGTATTTCTATATCTATGTATTTGAATAAGAGGATGTGGAAATTAGTTCAGTATGAATTGCATTTATTTGTAAAAACTTTTGCCAATATCATTAAGATATTCGGTCAACATGAACTATTTCCTTTCATCTAAAATTTTTGATAGAAAAACCTTTCTATCGATACAAAAACCTTTGATAGAATACTTTCAATATGAAACAAAGACTTTGTTTMTTTAAGTTGACTTAGTGGTCTGCGGCTCAGAAGATAAATATCCATCAAGTACGCAGTGTAGTCATGCTTGATTCTTTTGTCTGTTAAGAAGGTTAAAGCCCACAATTTCAAGGGGTAGAACATCACCACTGCAAGACRTAATGTTCAGAATCCCCATGACAGTGTTCTGATTTTGTTTAAAGATAAACTGTGTGGTGTATGTATTAGGAACTGACCTGACAGATTCAACAGCAGATTTGTTTTCATTTTCATTCCTGAGGCAGTGTGTAATCAAATATTTTTGACAAGAGAGTAAAGAGACATGACTGCACCCTATTTATTAGGATATCCTCATTAATAATGGGATTCAAACTTTACCTTCAGATGGAAAAGGAGTAGATTTGAACCATGATTCCTTTCAGATAGGCACCTTCATTAACAGAATATGTTAAGATGCAGTTTCTTCAGCTGTTTTTCTTGAAATTGTTTTKCTCTTTAGAAAATGCTTAGACTTCGTTTGCCTAGGTATAAGGGACATGTGAGGTTCAAATGACAAAAGCAAGTGTTTATTAACTGCACAGGTAGTACATCTCTCAAATTCCTTTCCAAAGGAGAGTGAGAATGCAAAAGACTCCCCTGTATCTAGCACAAAAGATGTCAGGAATACTTTGAGAAGAGAGTTCCATAGGCAGCTATATCCCAGGAATATATCTAACCCAGGAAATGCCCCATTCTGAAAATGACTGAGCGTTCAGGAAAGTGTTAGGAATAATGTGTCACTCTGTGTAGTCTTCTGTTACTCTTTCCTATGTATTTTTCTCTAGCCACTG
>NW_026623495.1:276489-285033 GCF_030028575.1 Malurus melanocephalus | reverse complement strand
AAAAAAAAAAAAAAAAAAAAAAAAAAAAAAAAAAAAAAAAAAAAAAAAAAAAAAAAAAAAAAAAGGAATGGCATATATAAAATAGACTACAGTAACATAAGTGATGGAAAACACTTTTTGCACATCAATATTCAGTAGTTTTGTGTGAAGACATCGTTCCAGAATATGTATGCAATAGAAATTGAATTTTCTGAGTCCCTAAGACAGAGGTATTATCACCAGTGTTATGGCTCTGATCTCCCAAMATTTGTTCCAAATTAAGACTGCTTTGCATGGAATTGCTTCATGCTCAGGTTTCCTCTTTCCTAGTTTTCCTACTTGCCTTCCTATTTTAACAGCTTACCTTAAATGTTAGTGATCACAGAAATCATCACTGTGTTCTCATCAGGAGAAAAAGTTACGTACTGCTATATTAAGTTTTACTATTTTTTTTTCTTAATTGAAGAGAACAAAATTATTTATCAAAACAATTAATAATAATTTTCTTTTGAAAGAACAGATAGTGTCATGAAACCTGAAAGATCACCTACAGAGAGACAGGGAAATGAAAACTGGGAAAGTAAAGTAGAATATTAAAATTCACATGGGGAAAATGCAATTTTACACAAGACAAATAGATAGAAGGAAAGMAAAATATAAACACAGTAATGTCAAAGGACACATTCTGGAGACAATAAGCAGAAAATCAGAAATTATTTTGCAAGGCCACACTGCAGCAAAAAAAAAAAAAAAATTGAATGGCATTTTGCTATCCATACACTGACGTATAAAGCAGCATTGGCAGAAAATAATAACCTCCAAAACCCGGGAAAGCTGAGGGACCAAGGTAAGAGCAGAAAGTTAGTTTTATCCCTGAACTCGCTGCTAAATTTTCTCAGCTGCTGTGATAATTTCAAACCACTGACCATTGAAACTGCATGTTTTTCCCTTCCTTTAGTAGAGTACATCTTTGTAATTGATGATTTTTATGCATTAGCAATCTAGTAGAATAATTCCCAGAAGCCTCTGAGGAAAACTTCAGAGGAGAATTACCTGGATACTCTTGCTGAAAGGAGTATTAAGAACTAGGAAGGATAAAATTGCTGGTGAACACTTTTCATTCAAGTATATATATATATATAATCTGGGGGTTTCTGTAGCCTATTGAAGATAATAAGAAACACCAGTTCAATTTGGTAATGTATTTATTGGCTGATAATATAAAAAGAATTRCATATATATATCTTGCAAACGGATCACCGTACTCCTCAAAAAGAGATTCTATTATCTCTATTGATTTATGTAACTCCTTACTCTATTATTAGCTTTGACTGATATAACTCTTCATTAGTTATGGATTTACATATTCAGTGCTCCTTTGCCAGCAAGCCGGAGCAAAGAAGCAAAGAAAATGTCATGGTGAAGTTGTTTGTTTTTASATTTTTTTTCATTTTCCACATTTTGGAATACTTTCCGTCTGTTTCACAGTTCCATGAATAAAGCTCAATTAYATAGTGTGAATGTCACTTGCACGGGAAAAATGCCAGAACCAAAGACTGAACTGGTGATGAAGTAATAAAATATAAACTACATGAACCACAGATAAGTGGTTGGATTTAAAACAGCTCTTGCCCTGGATGGCCAGTAGAGGTCATTTTGGCTATCTGTCCAATTACGAAAATGAAACAGTCAGAGAAATGAGAGCATATAAAGAACAAAATCTATTCAGCTTAGTCCATAAACACTCAAGAAACCAGCTGCAAATGTGGTAGAGCTATAAAGGGCTTCCTGGAACAATGAAAGTCTTATATGCTTCAACTAACCAATAAGAAAATGTTCAGATCCAGTCCTATTTACAGCAGCAAGATCTCAACCTACTTCATTAAAAATGAGAATTATATTCCAACCCCATACTTTGATGGGATTTTTTCAAATCAGGGGTCCTGGAAAGTATGTTCAAATKCTGCAGAGATACTGAGCTTATTCAGTCAGAACTCAGATTGTTTCTTCCTCACATAAAGTCTATAGAACATGATGTATAGAAAAAAACCCAATTCTAATGACATGGTAATATCTTTTTTATTTAAAAAGGTGTTCACAAATTGTTCAGAATTTAAAAAAAAAATTGTAAACATTTCATTTAACATTTTTAGTATTACTAATTTTGAATAAATATGATTGTGAATCACTTATAGTTCAACTTCTGCAAAACCATTGCACAGATAGCTGATTTCAGGGAGTTACCCAGGAGCAAGGTTTCACACAAGTTTCCCATAAAAGTTTTCACTGTGTATGTGCAATGGTTACAATGCTCTTGGCATGAATTAAGATATAACAAAAGGACTTTGTGGTTTGAAGAACTGGATTCTTTGTGGGTAAATATGGTGCTGTGCTATAAGAATCCTCTCCAGTTTGTGATAATTGCTTCTGATTTATGCTAGTCCAGTAGTACAAAGAAATAACATGCTAACTTGTAATAGATATCGGCTAAAAATAAAATGCCAAAAAAAAGTGAAATTGCTTAAATCATTAAACAGTATTAGACATAGTAGAATAATTTGACTTCAAATATTTTTTTCAAAGCCTAGGACAGTGTGTTCTTKATGTAAGATTTTTTTTTAACCACAATAAGTAGGTTGTAGGATTTGCGTTGGAGATACCATATGGAAAGCATTAATTTAATGGGAAATGGTAATCTGTGAATTGGAATCATGATTCATGAGTCACAATGCACAATAACACATGCCAGTAATTTACTAAAATACAGTAYGCACCACATATGTATATCAATTTATACATGTGCATATATGCAAATTCTTTGATATTTAGTTGTTGTTAGAGTACTGACAGGAATATAGTTCTTTTTTAATATAAGAAACAGCACATTTGCACATGAGGACAACTAGCCAGGTACTGGTGTTTGTGCTCACAAGGAATAGTTGTGAATAATAGTTGGAATGAAGARCATGTATAATCTCTATCTACACTTGTTCATTGTGTAGATTATGAATACTTCCAACGTACAGAAYATATTTTTAGAAAGTGTCTTACAAGCAGAGATGTCAGAAGGCGAATCCKAGAAAAAAGAGTTTTCTGATGACATTTCTTGATAAACTGAAATAAACATACCTCATTTAGAAAGCTAAAGCAAAGTACACCAGTGCAGCTATTTGGTTGTATTGATACCTGCTTTGTGATACGTCCTTTCTTTATAAGTAAAAAATGACAATATTGGTTTAGTTTGTCCTGAATTAATGTTTTGCTGTCATAAAAGTTCTTATTTTAGTCTTCTGGAAATATAGATACTTACCAATCTGAGAAGGGYCTTTTTGTTTTCTAGGAAGAAGTAACTTAGTGCTGAAGGGGCCTGTTACTGAGATCCAAGGTATAATAATAGCTGATAATATTTATGAGCGATGGAGGCTCTTCAGTGAATCTACATCAGTGATTCATCACTAATAAAACCCAATTAGCTGCTTAGATGATTCCCCTTTAGTCATCACCCAGAGAACAGAAATCATGAGAGCTGAGAGAGCAACAAAACTGGGTCTCTGCAATGACAAGAGATAAAATGGTGCCAGATCTTTGCTCAGGTCATGAAGGACAGTAACTTGAGTGAATGAATTTTAGTAAAGGCTCTCTGTAATGAATTTATTCAGAGCTGAAATCCATGTGTGATAATAGCATAGAAGTGCTACTGTTTTGAGCGGGAAGAGCACAGTGAGGGGTATCAGTGTAGGGCTGACTTGCTAGCTAGAGGCAGCAGCATCATGATTAGAGGGAACACTGCAGCCAGGAGCAGCAGCCAGAAGCATCAGCCCAGTGAGAGGTGGTGGTGGTTCACCTTTGCATTTATGATTAGAGGTGGTGGCAGGCGGAAATCACGATGAAATAACATCAAGGTACCTCTATATGCACAGGATCATTTAATGATAAAAGATGCATGAGAATCTGTCTGCATGCCTCCTAGGATGGTACTGAGTACTGAAAAAAAGCTGAGTCACACGAATTGGAGAGGTACAACCTGGAGAAATTTCTTTCAGTGTAGATAAACATAAAGTGATAGTGTGAAAAAAAAACAAAGGGCAGCCAATTTACAGAATTATGGCCTTGTGAGCTCTACTATTTCGGAGCAAAATCTTAAAAGTTATGACAGATAGCTTAGCAGGCAGTATCAGGAAAACAAAAGGTAGCACTTAGTAGGTGAAGAACAGAGAACAAAGCACAATGAGAAGATTTCATCCTCTTACAGGCATCCACTTATAGCTACTGATAGGAGTCAGGATGTTGAGCTTGATGGGCTGTTCTTCTGTTTGTGTATGCTCACAGCTGGGTGAGAAAATTTAATCAATGGTCTGATGCTTACTGTTCTGCAGGGCTTTCCCATCAGGTAAACACTACCTTCATTCATTGCTGCTATGTTTTTCACAAATCAAGCTGTGTCACTTTTCCTTTTCGTACCTTTGGCTTCAACTATATACATATGGATTTGGCAAGAAGGGAAGTGACTGTTCAGGGGATCACATTTGTAGCTTCACAGCCATCTGATGTCCACTACAAACAGGYCTGTCACCTGCAACATCTGAAAGAGGCGCTACAGAAATATTGAATTTTAAAGGTGTTTGCCGAGTGTGTGCTAAAAGATAGTAAYTTTTCTTTCATACAATCGAAATACTGTTAGATAAGAAATTTATAATCAAATGCTAATAAAATTTATTTGTTGTAAAACCAAATATAACTCTTGGTCTTTTGGCAGCTAGGTTCCTTGCAACTCTGTATCTGCCTTTATTGAGAAATACATTTGAATAACACAAATACATTTGAATAGCACAGTGTCCAGACAGGAGACTTTCTAATTTTCTTTTGCATAAATAAGTACAGTATTCATACAAGTCTGGATTGAGAGGAAATATCTTATTGTCTAAAATGTTTAGAATTTATCTATTTCCTAGCTCACAAAAGCTCAGCTAATAAATATGAACCATTTAAGTGAGAATCAATATTAATGATGATTAGCTTTTTCTAGATTTGTTTCAAGGGCAGTCACTTGCATGCAGTCTTTGACATCCCAGAAGGAGTGAGTGCAGGGTAAGTGGAGGAATTATTAGCATCTTACTCTGTCTCGACGTGTTTTCATGAAACTTGCTGACACTTATTATCTTTGATTCCCCTACCACATTGTTAAATGTAGTTAAATTTATGTACTAGGCTCAAAAGCTACCGGGAATGGAAAGGTAGATAGATTTTGGCAGAATTTTGTGTAAGCTTCTTTCCTTGGTGAAACCAGGCTAAAACCCAGACATTGCCTTGGATTTGCTTGTTCTGAATAACCCTCTGATGCAGAGATTATTAATTAAAAATATGATAGAGAGGACAGGAAAATCATAATTCCTTCCATTCATATCCTTTTGTTTACACTTTTTAGATGGCATTTGACTTCATGAATAGTCCCTCAGAGAGCATGGTGGAATCAGCCATAAGACACCGAGAAGCTGCCTTAGCATAAGAGAAACATGACTTTCTTCAGCTCTTTAAATCCTGTCAATAAAATGAGACTTCAGAGTTGAAACCCTTAAAGTGCTAATGTAATTGGCAAAATTCCTGGAGATTTTTAATAGGACCAGCATTTCACCATAGATGTGTTGGCTCTCCTTGATTTACGAATAAATTAAAAAGCATTCCCATTCATGTTTGTGTTGACTGCTCCTAAGTATTTATGAACAGATTAGGATAGAAATTTTCTGCACTTGTTGCCTACAAAGTGCCTGCAAGTTTKTTTTTTTTTTTTTTTTAATTTTATTTTAGTAATTCACTGTCCGTTTTAATGGTGTATGACTGGCTGCATTTTCTTCACTGGATAGATGTTTCTTCTTAACAGACACAAGTAATCAGTGAGTAGCAAGTAATGTGCTTCTGTTAGGAATCCATACCACTGTCTTAATTAGCAAGATCTAAATAATTAGTTGCCAGTATAATTTGAGAAGGAAAAAAATTAAGATGACAAGAAAAGCAGAAATTTTAATGTAAGCTTTTTATTCACAAAGCTTATTTATTCCCAGAACTTTTCTTTACCTGACTGCTTCTGAAAATAAGTATGCAATACTCTTCCTTTGTTCTATTTTATTACATCTGTTCCGAATCTTCCCATTTTATTGCTCAAATCTTGTATTTTTCTCATCTTTATGGGCTTGCACATATTTGCTCTTATTGCTTTATGTACTTGTAATGTTTATGGACTCACATTATATACAATCTCAATTTGTCATTATCATTTGCTGTTTTAACCATGATATATTATGGTAAAAGTGGAAGATAAATGCTCCACAGAAAAGCTATTCTTTACTGTAAATGGAACTTTTTTGTTGTTGTTGCTTTTAAGGTTCAAATAGTGCATTTTTGACAATTCTGTATTTAAGAAATGTCTGAAGGTAGGCATTTTAATTTTTACCTGCCACTGGCATTTTCTGGCAGCCAGGTAGTGAGACACATGAAGAAAAACAAGTTTTGATTTTCAAAGAATGGTAAGTGAAAATAACRTCTAACTACCAGTGATGTCTCTTCAGATAGAAACACACATTATMCCCTGGCCAGATTATTGTGCTTAAGACACTGGCTGAGTCCTTAGGGATACTCTCCAGAGGTTCAGGGGTCTGGTCTTGCCTCTGGTATCACACAGAGCACATGTCAGATACATGTCACCTCTCTCCCTGTGCYGCCGCTGGCAGTGGCCGTCCCTTTCATACCCCGAGCTGGTTTACACTTCTCTTTGAATCACGTCTGGTGAAACAACAAGGTTTGGATATCAGGTGAGGGGAAGGGGAGCACAAGGAGAGCAGGTGCTGTCACAGCAGCCATCAGAGCCGGGTGTGCACCCAGTGTGTCACCCCTCACACTCGGATGGCAGGGGCCCCTCCACTGTGTCCAGCAGCACCCGCCATCCACAGCCCTGACAGGAACTGCCAATGTGGCTTTTCGGTGGAGAAGATGAAATACAACTTGTCTGCTGTTGAGGGGAAAAAAAAACAAAGTGGCTTAATTAATTTAATAATACAAWCAAGACGGAAGTTGTAACAAATACAATTGTCAGCAAACATGACCTTCACTATTCTTGAAGTCAGCCAACTGCCCGGCACCATCCATGCAGTGATAGAAGGAGCGGTGGTTTCACGCCTGCAGCACTGAGAGTTGGGATGCCTTCCCGAGCCTCTCTGCTGGCTGCAGGCACCGAGTTTAAGCATGTTCCCTGTCATCATGTCTGTAAAYGAAGATAGATGTATCATTCTGTCACTCTAGGGAGCATACGAGGGTGACATYGGGTCTCCTCTCCCGGGCAGAGAGCAGTGTGGCGTGGCCTGGGGACACCCGGCCTGCCATGGCACCACTGTCCCACTGCTGCTGCCCCGCCAGTCCCACCTGGGGCTGCTGAGGGTCTGACAGTGAGCACAGCCCAGGAGGGTTGATGTGGAACAGCCTCATCCCAGGGGCACAGCTGCTTCCAGGCATCACGTCCAACTGCACGTCCTCTCCAGGTCAGTGTTCCCTCTTGGGCCTGCCTTGCTCAGAGTTTGGTGCGTGACTYTGGCTTTCTCTTTATTCAGCTGGACTAGCTGRGCTGGTCAGAGCATGGTGCTAATAACACCAAGGTCACCGCTTTGATCCCTGTGTGGGCCATTTAYTCAAGATTTGGACTCAATGATCTTTGTGGGTCCCTTTGAAGTCAGAATGTTTTGTGATTATATTACATGTAAATGGGCCAGTGTTCGTGTGGCAGCACCARCAGGATGGCAGTCCATCTTTGCCTCCTTGACCATGTTTTTAATGTTTGTGGAGAGGCACAGGGTGCTTCACCCAGGGATGGTGGAGCCCATCCTCTCCACAGGAAAAAGCCCTCTCAAATGCATTTCACCCATCAGCCCAGCTTGACACTGCCCKGGGAAGAGGACCCCCACAGCTCTTGCTACAGAGTGGATGCTGGAGGAGGGTGTTACCTCCACCAAAARCCAAGAGAGCCACTGCTGGTCAGGATGCCACTGTGGCACTGCCTCACTTCTGTTCAAAATGCCAGCACAGACTGCTGCGTCCCAGTTGTTTCTGGGACATCAGTTCCCAGATGTCTTGGAGCCTGTCATTTAGCGGGTTCTGTGTCCATTAAACACATGCCTTACTGATATCAGGTAGYGTAAGCATTTTACCCTGAGTGTCATGTAGTGCTAAGCCTTGCAAGTATTTATTACATCTACACTGKTACTTTTACCAGCTAAACCTGTCATCTCATCAAAGAATTTTCGACAAGACCTGTTTCCAGGAAACTACAGCAGTTATGCATCTAGGCACTTTTGAAAACATGCCAGGTATCTATCTGAATCTTTGTGCACCACATATCTGTAAAATCTGCGTTTCAGTCTCCTATTATAGTGGAGACTCAGCTCTATGAGGAATATTTTTAGCTTTTTATTGCTGATCATGAAATCTCCCAAGAACCTATTATATGAAAAACAAAATGGAACTGTTTTAAATGCATCAGCATCTGCTAACCCTTATTATTAATTACAGATAACCATCTAA
>NW_026623495.1:189392-276373 GCF_030028575.1 Malurus melanocephalus | reverse complement strand
AGACTTTTACAACATTTAGCAATTGGTTTGGAGGTGCCTGAAAGTGTTTACTATGTTTGTTGACTGTGTACAAATCAGAAGCAAGCATTGGATACAATTTATATATGAAAAAAAAAATAGCTGAGAATTGTACCTAAACTTTATGAAATTCAYGATGTAGGTCAGACTGAAATAAAGCATCATCTTCAAGGTATTTGACCACATGAATAGCTTAAACTTGGTACTTAATTATAGATTAGTAATCCTTTAAGTCACACTTAACTTCTTATTGCTCCTGAAATATTTTTTAAATTCCCACTCAGTGACTGATATGTTACAATTCAGTGTGTTTGCAGAATGTATTTTACAGTCTTGCTTGGCCAGACCAAAAAAAAACCAAAACAACCAAAACAAACAAACAAAAACCAACAAAAAACCAAACCAAACAAACAAACAAAAACCCCAAAACAAAACAAAACAAAAAAATTCAACCAAAAAAAAAATAGAGGTGGCATTTAAGTTCAGAACTGCTAACTTGAGAGTCAGTGTTTAGCCAGCCCCTGGTGTTTTGAAGTCTTTCAGGAGCCCCAGCACAGCTGCAGCAGTGGGTTCAACCACATGGTAGGGAGGCCATTTAGAGACSCAGAAAATATATGAGCAGGGTTCCATTTAAGAACATGAGACACTTGCTTCACAGTTACATGCCCGTGTTCAACAACAATAGAATTTCTAACTACTTTTTTTCTAARCTGAAGCACTCCTAGCCCATAGACTTCCATGCAGTATCTTTGTATAAACAGAACTGGAAGGTGTAAGAGGATTTTCCTCCACAGCCTGAGGTGGTTTGAACCCAGATTTCTCAGTTTCTGGGGACATTTCTGYAGAGAAAAAAGCAGCAAGAGGAGAGATATTGTACAGCCTGACAGCTGGGACACTCACTAAATGCTGGATCTCATCCTTCCTGCCATCATCCCTTATGAAGCTTATAATAAACAGATAYTGCATAAAATTCAGGAATGGACCTTGAAACAGGATTGAGACCAATAGCAACTTCACTCCCCCTCCGGCTGTGTCTGAAAAGAGATGAGTGAGCATGGTAAAAGAAAGATCTCTTTGCCTTATCTGGCAGGCTTGCATGTGCATTTCCTATCAGAGAACAAAGGACATAAATGTTAAAACTGTTCTGTATGAACAGAAAAAAAACCACAGTCTCCTGAGCATTTCATGCATGTATACTCCTGGGCTTCTTGTTAAGCAAATAGTGCACKTTGTAATAGTATTTTCCTAAGACTCAGTTTTCTCTAAGTATCTAGGCCTTTAAAGAGGTTGAAAAATGTTTTTTTATTTTGTCATTGAAACATCTTCCAGTGAAAAGAATTTTTAATAGTCTTTGTAAGTAACAGACATTTTCMTACAGCACTAAATGTGCTTATTCTGTGTTTTGCCTTCCCCAAATGCCCACTCCTCTGTAATAGCTCACAGTCTTTGTGAGCATATTTATACATTTTACATCCAAATACCTCCTTGGGATTTTAATCATACAAGACTTCTATTTTCAACACAAATTTAGCATAACCTAGAGGTTTAGCTTCTTCTGTTGAGATGCTGCACCAGCTGATATGGAAGAATATGATTGATAAGAGGAGTTTGTGGTACTGTAAATCAGACTTTTTTTACTTTTTTCCATTTTTGTTGCCTAAAATTCCCCTTGGAAAAGTCCCATTTTTACCAAATAAAGTATCTTCATTATTTTTTTTTTTTTTACGTAGCTTCTAGGTGTGTTTAAACCATACGCTTTCATACTGTGGATGAAAGATGTCATGTTTGCAGGCAATTAGATATAATGCCACCAAGAATAACTATTTAATTTCCTTTATACTTTTTAGGCTCTGTAGATTCCCATAGGAAGGACAAATCTACTTGAATGAATAGATAGAAGCCAGCAGAAATAAAGTATTACACCCTGCAGCTATTCCATCAGTTTCATTTCCTTCTTTAGGAGACTTGAGTGTCTAGCCATATAGATCTTCACCTTTCAGTGAAGTCCATATCTAAGGGTTTCTAAACAGTTCTGACACAGCTTTCATTTTAGTTTTTACCTTTTTCTTGTTTTCATGTTGGTGCTCTGTAATAGCTCAAGTAACACTTTTGCCAGGCAAGGCATTTATAAACTTACATCTTTCTCCGAATGCACTGGGATTGGAGTCTCTTCCTTTAGTTTGYGGGAGGCAGCCTATCTTTCTCAAAAGCTTTTCCTAGAAATCACATCTTCTAGCTYGCTTTGTGTTGCTATTTTTGTCCTTTGGCAACCACTGCCTATGTCAGTGGTGACAAAATTGTGGGAGAAAAGACTAAATATCCACATAAGCTGCAGAATAGAAGCATGATATGGCAATGTTGGAACTTTACAAGTGTAGTTTTWCTTTTTCACTTGTTACCTCCTTTTCCACAGTGTCCATCATCATTTGTTTATCATTAGTTGACTAATTTAGACTTTAACTGTGCTTGAACAGAKATTTTGGACAGAGGAGAGCTATGTGTTAACATGATTCAGGTGGAATCAATACATCCTGAGTTTCTGTGATGTATACTCTTAAAGCTTCCTTTTTTAGAAAACGTACAGACCTGCCTGTGATGTTCTGCTCTAATTCTGCTGGAAGAAGTGGCAGCAGCCATTGCTTCAAACCATTAGTCTTCATTTGAAAGAGTGGGGGATGCATATTGATAGTTATAATCACCTTTGTGGCACCAAGGAGGCAGAGTTGTAAAAAGTAAGTACYTTTGGAATGCTGACAGAGAGAGGAGAAAATAATTTCACTGTGTCCTCTGGTCAAGCTCTCCTAAGTCCACAAAATAAAATTACAGCTATCGATCACATAAATTTTGAATGGACCCTGAAATCACAAGTATGGAACACATAATGGAGCCTGGTGGYTGTTGGAATAAGTGTGCTTTTGAATCTCTATCACATAATGCATATTCTTATAATTATTTAKGTACATATATTCACTATTTGGATACTAGGATGATGAGCATTCTTAGTTTAGGCTATATAGCCTGTTTAAAAAAAGGTGTAAATYCTTCTTTTTCTCCTTAAATAGAATTATCTGCAAATGAAATTAGAAATTTCACAACTTTTTCATCTCCTTGGTGTATGCATAGGAAAAAAATGRTAGAAAGGCAATATTTATTTTAGGAAAATACATACATATAATGTATTCTAAAGAAAAGTRTTTGGTAGGTACACTAAATCCCATCCGATGGTGCTCTAATTTTGCTGAAATAAGTTTAAACAAAAAATTTTTAAAAATCCCAACCTTTACATATACCTGATTAACAGTGGAACAAATGGTTTTGCCACACATGCATGTATTACTGTTTAAAGGTTGRCCTTTTTATACAACTGGAGGGCAATAGTTCCCATTAGCTTTAGAGAGCACAGCAACCTATTTTAAACATAATAAGCATCTCTTCCAGACAGAAATGCTTGCTTCTGGAATAAAAATGAGTGTTAGGATATTAGTGTGCTGACAAACTAAATATCTAAAAGAAAAATCCATCCAGCTCAATATAGCAAGGAAGATTTCTCTAAATTAGTATTAAAGAAGAAATTGTCTGGTTTGGGTGGAATAGATATTGAAAAGGCTGAATGAATCCTATGGCTGAATGAACTGGTTTTGATTTATGTTAAAGATTCTGTTGGATTGTCCCTGAGTGCCTTTGCATCACTTCTTGAGGACCAGAAAGATACSATACAGAGGTTTTTTGTTAAGACATACTGTTTGGAAATAAATTAAAAAKACCTGAAAGGAAAAATTCATCTGTATGCTGTATGCAATCGTTAATCGTGAGAGAGGGAGGAAAAATGAACCAAAACAAAGATATATTTTTTGAGGATGTTRAATCAGTAGTGTGCAAAAGGGGCAATTAGTAGTATTTTTCTAAGAGCAATTTAGATTAAATAGCTGCTGTATGCTATTTTTATTCCATGCCTGAGCTGTCTCTAAAGCAATTTTAAGAGAGCATATATTCTGGTAGCCTGTGTTTTGAAACCAAGGTAGAAAAAGACTGTAGCCTGTTGCAGGCATAATGCTCTAAACATTCATGTGCTATTAATAGATTAGGTGGGCAGGAATTTCCTACCCACTGCAGTTTTTCTCTATTTTATTGTTTCCAGTGGTCGATAATTTGCATTTTATGACATTTCATAATGCATGCTCCCAATTACAGGAAAATAGGATTTATTTTTCTTTTTAGACAGAATTAKTGTTGGTTAATGTGGTAAACATCCCAGCAAAATTTTCCCCTGGTCTCTGTGCTCTAGGTCTCTTGCTACATTCAGTACCATTCTGCTCAGCATAATCTTCATTACTTTAAAGTTTAATTTTCTTTTGCTACAGAGAAAACCCTGTGCKCAAACTGCTTGAGGTTTTAAAGACAATTGGAATGTTTGGTCTTCTGTGGGTCTATAACTTAAGCTAGTAGATTTGAATATCTGTGCCACCATATTCAGAATATTATACAAGACACATTAAAAGTTCTATTTTCTGCATGGACAAGAAAATGTAATGGTCTTCTTCTATATTAATTTCACTTCTGCTAGTCCCTGTACTGCTTTATGATGCTACATCAGCAGTGTGTTTGTTGTACTGATGAACACCTACTGCTTACAAAGGCTAGAAACTTTGCATTTGATAGTCTTCTTGTGTACCTCTCTATTTTGATTCCATCAAAGGATTTAGCAAGTTACTGGTAAAATCCCAATTAGCTGGTTTCCTTCTTCCTTCTAAGAAAGGCATGACTGGCATGCTGACACCCATCAAAACCTGTCTCATGTTGAAATACTCTCCATGCTATAAATTCATAAAGCTACCATACAGTCAGCACTGCTCAAATCTAGTCTGACAGTCTTCTAATCGAAGTCATTGATTGCATAAGAAATTACCACTGTTTGAGTATAGTACAAGACCAAGTTGTTCTCAGTATAAGGTCAATACCTCCTTGACTGTGTCAGGTGAGGCTACATTCAAATTATTACAGGGTCTATGATGCTAAATGTTGGAAAGGTAGTGACTTCAGGCTGGACCCTAAAAAGCAATACACACATCTGACTATTAAAAAGTCCATTGCGAGACAAAAGTCTACCTGGAAATCCACGAAAGCTGGGCTGCTTTTAGTTCTCAAAACAGGGATCACAGACATCTACGTTTAAGGTGTTTAACACTGTGACTTGGGAAGCACYGGAGCACAGTAGATGTGATTTTTACAGGTTACTTGTGTCAGCACACACTAGGTCCTTAAGAATTTGGACAAGTTTAACCCTGTGAATTGCATTTGTGAAGCTAAGAGCCCTGTGCATATCTACAGATCTGCTACCTGGACTGGATGTTCAAGCTTCTTTATGAGTTCTGTCATTGATTTCCTTTATGCCTTAAGGAAACATTTTGATTCCTTATAAACAGTTTTAGGTAGTGAAGGAGGGAAGGCACAGGTTTGTTTTCTTTCTAGATAAACTTCAYGAAGCAAGTAATGGTGGACGATTTAGACAGTGTTAGTGATAAATAATGTCTAACTGTGGTATCTGAGAGCTCTGCAGTAAAAGAAAACCTGCCCATATGCACTGGGGGTGGAGAGAGAAGGTTTTATAACAGATTTAAAATTAGAAAACAAAATGGCCTGATTAACAGCAGTAGGAAGAGTTCTGCAGAGGATGAGGGGAGAAATTAACGGATGACATTCAAAGGCAGCTGTGAAGTATGAGAAGCTGCAGTACGCGGAGGTAGTCAAATCTAGCAGTACAGAGAGTTCTGAATGATGCTGGAATAAATCAGAAAGTCTGGGTGGGGGGATCTTTCAAGTGGTGGATCATAGCTTAAAGGTGGATCACCTCTGCTTACACAGATGGTAAACAGTAGATTCCTTTCTGAACTAGAGCGGTATATTAGTAATAGAAGCAGCTGATATTTAAGGGATGTGTACAAGGATATTTCAAGCAAAYTGATGATGGTTTTAGCATGTGCTGGGTTTTTTGTTTTTTTTTTTTTTGGAAACAGACTGAGTCCCACCATTTTATACTTCAGAAAGCAAATGCAATTTACCTATTTGCTATATCTGAGAGTTTATCTTTCCATAAATTCCACTTACCTTGAAATAAGGGAAAGGTAGACTCCATTCCTTCACAAATGTGCTTTATAATGGATATGTGGTGCAGGGAATATGGAGAGGCGGTGTTGCAGAGCTGTGTTACAGAAACTTCATGCCTTAGTCAGGACCCTGAATGAGRCTTTCCTKCAAGCAGCTTTCYAGGAAAGGACCCCCTACAGKGATAATGTGGACTGCATCCTTTCCTTTCGATGTCCCAGACCCACCCTTACTTCACAAGGAGGCAATATAGCATGCTCATCTCCAAAAAAGARAGCTGCACGTGATTACAAGCCAAAACTGAATGTACACAGACACACTGTAAAGGCCTCTTCAGTTCTAAATTTATTCTGGCTTTTAGTGGGTATACCCCCTACCAAAAAATTCTGTTGTTATAGCAGAACTGTAGGAAAAGTAGTATTCTTCTGTGATAGACCACAGTCTGGCTTCTAGTGAACTACTCTGATGAATGTAGTTGTATGGAGTCTACCTCTCTGAAGTCCTCTGCCAATGACAGGAGAAATCACACAGGTTTTTTTTTGTAATAGGTATGACTAAGTAAAACAAGAAAGCAGATCACTAAATAGAGAATATTGAATCCTACTATGAAATTACATCTGCTCCTGTTTTCCACTAAAGCAACCATATCTAACACCTAAATATGGAGGCATTCTAATCAATTTTTCTTGGTCATGAGTAAATTCCTCTTTGATATCCAGTACCATTACTTCTTGATTTATAAAGAAAAAGCAAATATTCTGGCTAAGAAATTAAAATTAAATTAATCCACACATCAGTTTTTCCTCCTCACCTTAGGATTTCTGATTTGCTTCCTTCCCCTCTTTTCTCTCCAGTAAGCCTAAATTTCATATCTGAATAATGATAACACTTGATTAAGAATTCAGAAGCTTTCTTTGCCCTGAGTCACCTGAAGACATAATTCAGTTRGTCCTGATTCATGAAGGCTGATGTRCTTAAGTTCACCCAAGACCAGTAARCAACTGATCTCAAGACTGCAAYCAAGYGTGATTTACRTACTTTTGYTTTTCTTTGTGCTTTAACYCTGCCAAAACTARCTACAGGAAAGACACGCTGGTTTTGTGGGAAATGAAAACATAAAGTACTACCCTGTACACATTTTCATGGATGGTGCACTTAATTGTTCAGTAATTTCAYCATTCATTCAAATGCATTTACAAGCTGCCTTTTTTTTCTGCTGCATTTACACCACTTTTGTACCTCTCTTTTATGATTTTTGCTACTATTTTCTGAAGAATCATTAGAATGCTACGGCTTACCATTRCTACATATTTTCATTTAGACCTTTTCATCAGATGCTCTCTAAGTTCAACTCATGTTCACAGATTCAGTTGTAAATATTAAGTCATTGTTCAGTCTATCTAAACTTCTATTTTATTATTTGATAATCAGAGCAATTCTTATGTGGCTTAATAAATTCAGTTGAGATAGGATACTTAACACTTCAATAATGTTAATGGTTTCATTATTTAAATGAAATCCTAGTTTAATAGCAGTAACATTTTAATATTGAACATATGTATTAGTAATTTCCTTCATTTTTAGATGCTGAATGTTTCATGCAAGGGMCATAAGTATTTTGTATATTAATATTATTCCATACCTTTGGCAAAGATGCTTTTCATTACGTACATTTAACTTTGGCTTGTCAGCTGCCATCTCAGTTTTGTATTTTGGTTTTGTATTTYGTTCAGATAYATTCTGTCTACATTAATATGCTCCTGTCAGCAGATCTTGCTTTTGATCATTTTGTAGGTTATTTTGAGGATTTATTTTATTACCAGTAACAGGAAACAATTTAGAGTTACTTTATAGAAGCAGGCTGCTAGAGACCCATTTTTAAAAATGTGACTTTTCCAGATAGCCTGTCATCCTTCTTATTTTTCAGAAGAATTATTTTTATTACTACAGTTTCTTTTTAATTTTGGAGTTTTCCACGTTAAAAGAGTACAGAGGAATTTGGCAGCAAAAWATGTCATGTCATATGCCCCAATCAACTCAAATGATTTTCTTGGCTACTTTAACTAGTTGTTCTGAGGTCTTCTGGTTTTCAGGTTTTCTGAGGTTTCCCTGATATGGGGTTCTTTGTTCCTGAGTTTTAGTGCTTGAACCCATTAGATATGAGGAAAGATTTTCCAAACAACTGGATATGGGATTACAAGTATAAACCAGCACTGTAACTCACTGAGAAAGAATTKTAATGGTTGCCTTTCACTGTTTAAATTTCAAAAATGTATGCAAATGTGAACACACTTTAAATAAAAGACATTTGTTTGGGTTAGTATTGAATACTTTTTCACTAAACACTTAGCAGCATCTGAGGAAATAATCTGGTATGGGCTATTATCTACATTGACTTAGAACTCAGTAAAAAGTTAAGGATTTATATGTAACCTCATAATGTGTTTAAGTATAGGAAGTACTTAGTGTGTACTTATATAAATTGCTTAGCTATTGTGATGAAGAAAGCAAGGTATTTGGAGGATGCCTTAATACACAATACGTATCTTTGTAATTTGATAATGGTTTCTCCATACAATATTAATCACTACTGTAAACATCAGTATCCCAGTACTCTAAGATAGTAATAACCACCACACATTGACTATCTAAATATCAATATTTGTTCTTTRCTGTAAATACTGGTTTTAGATAATTGCATTTAGCACAGCTGTAACTAACGATCATAATGTACTGATTCTGTCATTTCTTAGGAGGTAAATCCATACCTCAGTCATGGATGATGTGGAATATTTTGTTTATCCTGGAAGCAATCTTCCCCGTACTGTAACTTTTCTGGAGTACTTGCGTATTAAGTACTTAGTGTCTCTTCATTTGCCATCAGCTCAAGCTGAACGGAACTTACTACCTACTTTTCCCTTCCTAACCCTATTATTTTCTACTTTGTGTGAAACTGCATAGTAAATATTCCACCATCATTGGATGGCATTCCTGTAGCTCAAACAGTACTACTCAAGTAGAACTCCTTAACCGAAGGTGACAGCAACGTGAAGTACAAAACAGAGAAATCTGCTGGGGAAACCKCTCGTTGTAAGGGAGCTGGAGTAAAGTCTTTGGAATCTGGATGCATGTGGATCATCACACAAAGGTCGAGGCGGTGTTGCAGCGTTGGCGGGCTCCGTGCGGAAGGAGCCGTGCTCAGCTCCGCGGCTCCGCGCTCCTCCAGCGCGGTCGGGGCAGCGCAGCGGCTCCGGCTCCTGCCCGCCTTGGGCGGTAGATGGTGCTAGATGAGAACTGAAGCTGCCGCTCACAGAGCCTCCCGTCACAAGCTCTAAGGCAGGATTAAACACTTGGGGGTTTCCGCGTTTGTTTCTTTTCCTATTGGGATCTTTGGGGTGGGAACACTGAAAATTGAGGTGGGTGAACTAGAGGCTGGTATCGGGTGAGAGATAAAACGTCAGTCGTTTTCCAAATACCGTTTCGTTGCAGCGAATCAGCAGGGGCCAAGCTGTCTTTCTCGGTGAGCGAGAAAAGATGCAGGCATAGCACAAAACGGTACTGCTTTAAAGCAGATTTGTTGGAAAGAGCACTGTCAGCTTGTATGCCCCGATTGTGTGTCTAGGCGTGACTGAAAGCCTTATGYCTTCAGATTAATTGAAAGAATATATGAAGGTAAGACCTCCCAGCTGAGTGAGGAGTAGTTACACAAAGTTTGCATTCTAATTAGCCAGCTGCAGGAATATAACAAAATGTCTCTTTCTGCCTAAAATATTATTGATTAAATTATATAGGACGAATGTATGAGGCAATGTAAATTAATAGTGTTCACTTTCTTTCAGGGTTAGAAGTGAAATTGCAAGAATTCCTTCAAAAGCAGTGATCCCTGTTGTACAGTGGCACAACTCCAGAAAAGAAAGAAAACAGTTTGTATTAGTTTTATTGTTGGGTTGCCTTTTGCTTTTGTTACTCTTTTATCTTTTCATCAATTCCAGACTTGATACCATGTCTGGAGCATTCGCTCATCCTTGGCAATAAAATTTGGAATGAAATGTGAAAAAAATAAGCTTGGTAAGTGGAGGAGGTTTCCATATATTATTTTACCTATAAAAACATTCATCTCGTGTAAAATCAATCTTTATGTGAGCACTGAAGGATAAAATGAAAAGAAGCTTCTTCATGAAGTTAATTATTTCCCCAAGCTTTGTAGCTTTCTAATAGTACCATTCACAATTAAATTATTCTGAATTGACAGTGTTTAATGAAAACAGGAGTACTAATAATCTACTATTAGCAGCTGCTTTAGAACATATAAGACTGAAATAAGAAAATTTCTATGTAGGCTTTCCTTGAAGGTCAGGTGTGTCAGTAGTTGCAAAAGTAAGTAGATATTATTGAACATGAGTATAATATGTTTTAAACCATAAAGCTGGGAAATGTTACACATTAGAATTCTAGAACGCAGTCCTTTCTGCATCATTTGTAATATAATAGCTCTTATCCTGAACTAAAATTTGACTTGGCATTGGCAGAACAAGTCACCCTCAGACTCTAATAATGTCATGAGTGGATGCAGTTTCACACTATAATGCCTAGTAGTTATACATACATACAACTGTCTGAATGCGTGGTTCTGTGCAACCTACATTTCAGGGCCACATCTGAAAAAGGTTTTATAAGATTCTTGTCAGTGGAAAAATCGTGTTTCTAAGATTTGGTAAGGCAGCCTTGAGGTAGGATGTGCGAGAGAACTGAGCTGAGATTCCACTTTGTYAATACAACAAATTATAATAATGAGCAGAATGAATCCTCAGTCTGTGACTTACACTCTTTTGAAAGGATTCCTGACCACTTTCCCRTAAGAAGAGCCTGAGGTTTTATAGTCTGCCCTGCTTTTGGGGTAGACTTGCTTCAGCTTTCTGCTTGCTTCCTCAGCAGTGTCTTACAACATCCTATTTTTTTACTTGGGAGAGATGCTGGAAAGATATATATGCTTAAATATTTTTTAAATGTATCGGAACTTGTGGGGAAAATGTAAACACATTCATGAAGATTTTTTTCCAAACATTTCCTTAAAATCTTTTTTTCCTCTGATAAAACATTGAAATGACAAGTACATTTGCACAGCCCTTCTCAAAATAAAATTTYTCTTAAATCATTTCAGCACTCATTCCTCAGAAAAGGAGGCTAGGCTTATAAGGCGGAGGGAGAGGAGGGAATGCAAGTCATAGCTATAAAATTGATGTTCTTTACATGCTGACTTATTAYGACTCCAGTCTGAATTACATGGTATTTTTGTAGGCAAGATAMAACTCTATTAGTCCTGCATAATGCCAAGTGTAATAACACTCAGCATTATCTAATGGAAAGGTTCCTTACCAAACCATGCTTTAAAAGTGGTTGCATTACATGCAAAGAATTGTAGAGGAGAGAGATAGATGAGAAAGAGGGAATGTGACATTMGCTTTTAGCTTCCAAGATAAACTGATTAGGTGACTTCTAATATGTTGCCTGAATAACAAAAAGCCTAAACGTAGCTACAGTGTGGGTAAATAGAAATTATTTAAAATTATAGAGGCCATGGTTTTTTTGTGTGGGAAAAAAAAAAAAAAGAGAAAAAAAAAAAGTTGAAATAAATCTTTCCAAAATTTTGCCTTGCATTCAATAGCTGCAGACATGACTGTTGCCTTTCAGATTTAAAACTAGAATATGACCAGACTTTGAAGCACATATGACAGTGTCTTATGCAATGTCTTAATAATGTCTAGAAAAAACATAGTAATAGTAGTCATGTCATTTCTCTGGTCTGCTCTAAAGATGTTTAACTGAACTCTTTGTGAGTAGATTGAAGGTTTATGCCAGGTATAATTGTCAGTGTTAGATGATTTAGCTGGTTGCTGTACTTTAATTTGAATAGAGGCCATATGGCTCATCTTCAATGTCTGGACTGGGTGTGACAAATTTGTTGGGAAATGCTTGAAAAAAAAGTGGGAAAAGGTTGACAATACCCTGTTTAGTAATATAATAAGAAGAAACAACTGCAGCTAAGAAGTACCTTACCAGTTGGCAGCTCTAGATGGAATAGCAATCATAATGTTGGTGATTTTTAGCTAGGAAAAAATTCTAGTTTGTTCCTTTAATAGTGCACAATCCTTAGAGCTGTCCCTGTTCAGTGTTTCTTTTGAGTTTACTGACCACATTGAGTAATCTTTTTTTTCCTTATTGGTATTCCAACTTCTGAGTATCTTTAAAAGGGACCCTTGCAAAATTTACAATATTGACTCAGTAGCCTTGCCCTGAAGGACCAGCCACTCTTTCATTACTCCTTCTTAGTGCTGGTATTACATGAAAAATAGAGGTCTGCCTATATTGAGGAACCCTCTGTCTGTATGCTACCCTGAACATTTTCAAATAAATGCAAAACAGCAATGCTGTCACCATGTTTTCTTGCATTAGTGTACAATTTCAAATGCTTAGACTTGATAGACACAAGAGAGAAATCATGGCAAACTTTACTTTATGAAGACCACAAAACCTGTATTTTCTTCATGTTCTTACTACAAKTTAGTAAGAGAATGCCTGCCAAACTAATTTGAAAATCTTGTGCAGTTTTCTGCAAGGGAATGTTTTTCTGCTTTGCTTTAGACAGAAAAATCTGCTGTAGTAAGGTTATCTGTTAAACTGTAGAATTCAGAAATACTTTCTGGGCTTGAAACCAAAGGTGTACCGTTGCTATTTAGTGTTGAAATGTATGTCAGACTTATTTTACATATTCACCTTGGAACTGTATATTAGGACCAAATCCTTTCTCTGAACAACTCTGAAACCAGAGCAATCACTGTATACTGAACACTCATATTCAATTATTTTGATGTAGCCTAAGATCTACATTTTGGAGCAAGCAAACACTAGCAGGTGTTACATCTACATGAAGTATCCTGGTGAAAGGTGGTGCTGTATCTCTGAAACATTGATGAGTTCTCTACAGCATTCCTCTGAGCTAGTGCATTGTGCCTTCTGCTAGARAGGAATAATGGCACCAAAATATATGAAGTGCATTCCACATCCCAAGTAAATTCTCTATTCCAGCTGCCTCACAACTATCACTCTTGTTAATGCTGAAGATAAACTAGTAACAAATTAGGGAGCTGTGGATGTACTCTTAGGATTGACTTCTGCAATGGGTCTGCAGTAGAAGAGAAGATCCAAGGTCCTCTGATTCCTCTTCCCATATCTAATTCTATAATTTTTCTTCCTTCTCTCCTTTATCACATCTTTTCAATGTGGAAGTGTCTCTTTTACTCTGCTCTTTTTCCAGTGCTGTTGGTTTAGATAAAGAGATCGCCCTGCAAATCTGAATGTGCTTTTAATCAGGTGCAATATTATTTTTATCCTCTCTTGAAAGTTGACTCTGTATGAATTCTGCCTACATTCTTCCAGAATTCTTCAGCTGATTCTAGAACATGTTGACCTATTTATAAACCAATAAAACTCTAAAAGAAATGCTTAACACATCATGAAATGACTCAGACTGTCCTTTTACTTTTCTGCATATAAGTTTTGCATATAATTCTTCCCTTTTCAGCATAAAACTTTTGCATGGTGATCTYTGGGATGGCTATAGACTTGAAAGGTTCAGAGATCAGAAAATCAAACTGATTCAATCTGATGTGTTAGCAGAATTAATGTGGTTTAGGTTTAAAACCATTGTGAGCCTCTTAGCAGTCCTTCTTAAAAACACACATAAAAATAATTTGGATTGTTTTATTAATAATTTTACTTAATCAGATTTCACATCCAGCAAATCTGTAAATGAAAATCTAATTCTGTAATAATAATCCGAAGTATATTTTATGCAAGTCCATGCTGGTTATTGTATATCTGATTGGTACACTAGTCTCTAGGATACAGGAAAAATATTATTTAATTGAATAAAACCTTAACTTTTTTTTCTTTCCCCTCTTTTGTTTTAAATCAAATACAAAAGGAATAAAGGAAAAATACACTYCAACCTTTAACACATATGGAGTCTAAACCTGAGATTTTCACAATGTCAGCAGACATGTTTAAATTTCTCTGGAAAGGATGGACTCTGACTCAGATTTGTGATCTAATCTAGACATACAAATGATGGGAGAAAATATTGGTCCAATAGTGCTCTGCTACTCTGCACAGTTAATGTGGGCAAAGAAAACATGCCTCCTATTTGTAACGTGGGATTGTTAGTCTTATTGATGTTAATATACCAGTTACAATCAGGGTAACAGTCACATTCAAAATGATCTGTTTATTACCAAAAGAACCTGATTAAAAATGGAAAGCTTTTTCTTTCTGAGGAAACAGCTCAATAATCCATGAGATGCTATCTTCTCTCAATGACTATTAGAAACTAAGCTGCTTTCCAAAACTCAGTAACTTTACTGTTTTCTCACTCACTATACACAGSTATAGAAAAATAGCCTGAAGTATGTCCTATTATTTAGTAATGTTTTAAATCCCCGGTTGTTCACCAGTAGGTTTATTATGTTGATAATGGAGGTTTCTTCTTCTTTGTTCTTGGGTGGGTTGGTGTGTTGGGGAAGTCTTTTCAGCCTATCCCATCTATGGTGTTTGGGTTCGGTTTTTTTTTGTGTCCGGGATGGCTGCTGCCCTCCTCCCCTGGCCCCAGGGATATAGTGATAGCTGACAGCCAGCCCGAGATTTCCTGCGGGGTGGGGGCGCGATGGGCGATTGTCATTCTGTCCTGTGGAGGATTGGGTTCTGGGCGGCGCCCGCTGCTGCTCTCACAAGAGATACAGTTGCCTCTTGGTTTTTGCCCCTTTTTTTCCTCCTTTGTCCCTTTGATACCGTGACTGGAGGTTACTGGCTTGCTTTCTCTGCTTCTTGGGAGCCCAGAGCCAGTGTCTGCTGCACGGAGACCCGGGGGCACCCCCCTCTGCACAGCCCGGACCAGGAACCAGCCATGGCCGGTGAGCCACCCAGGGAGCGGTCCCCTGCCCAGCCCGGACCAGGAACCAGCCATGGCCGGTGAGCCACCCAGGGAGCGGTCCCCTGCCCAGCCCTCCCTGTCCTCTGTCGTGTTTCAGGTCTTTTTGCCACACTGTTACCAGGATACCCCCATTCCCTGCAACTTTGGGCAAGGCCCCTGAGTCTCTTCTACCTGTTGTTTGTCACCCCTGGGGTGAACCATCCTCTGCTGTCCCCTGACACTGCTCCAAGCCCTGCTGCTGCAGCCCATCCSTCTATCTGGTGGGCACCGGGATCGGCTGCCCCACTGAGGCTGTAAAGAAATCCCCTCTTCCATCTTTCCCCCCTGGCCAAGTCCGCCATTGTTCTGTGGTGAAGGAACCTGACCCCGCCCCACAGCGCCCCCTGCCGGCGGAGGAATCACCGCCCCGCCCTGCCCTGCCGGAGCTCACAGCGCCCCTGGCGGCCGCAACCGGAACTGCACCGAGGGGAGGGTGGGGACAGCCCGGGGAAGGCTCTGCTGGGTTTGTGCCTTTGTTGGGTGTTGCTGACATTGTTATTGCTTGTTTGAAACTTTTATTCCTTTTCCCATATTCTTGCCTGAAAGCCCCCTTGATTTCAAAGTTGYARTAATTCGGAGGGAAGGGGSATCATAGTCTCTRTTCCAAGGGAGGTTCTCGCCTTCCTGGGCAGAAACCTGTCTTTCAAACAAAGAGAGTTGGGATTATTTTTGTACTCTTAGTAACATTAATTTTGTTTGTGTGTGTTTGTGTGTTATGGGCCTACGGTTCTTATTATATGTGGTGAATATATGTTCTTTGGTTTTACCCCAAAAATTTTTGTTTTATTGATTCCCAAGGTGCATTTATAGTAATGAGTAATTGATGACTGATTAGGTCATTAAACCCATGTGGTCCCTATAATAAATCTGTGCCTGTACCTTCAAGGTCTCTGGTATCAACCTGTGACTGCAGTGTTTTTCAGGTGTTTTTCAGTACCTCCCAGAACAACTTTSTCTACAACTTTACAGGCACTGAAGTGAGAGTGACAGATCTGTGGTTTCTGGGGTCCTTCTTGCTCTTCTTGAAAATCACAAYATTTGCCAGCTTCCAGTCAGYTGGGACCTGTCTTGATTCCGAAGAGCATTCAAAAATCTTTGAGAGAGGTTTTTGCGATGACATCAGCCARCTCTTTGAGGATTCAGGTCCCATGGATTTKTWGGGATCCAGCTGGATCCATATGTCACATAATTCCAGGGCTGAGTGGGAGCTGATTATTCTCATAGTCATGCTCCTCCAGATCAGGGCAGTAAGACCACCTTGGTGCATCATCTGAATTGAAAACAGAGGTGAGGATTGCATTAAGCATCTCTGCCTTTTCTCTGTTGCTCTTTGTAGAACATCTTCATCTTGTAATGGGACAATGTTATTTCTACACCGCTTATTATTATATAATATACTTGAAAAACCTCTTTTTACTGTCCCCCACATTTCTGGCCATCTTCAGTTCCAGTTTGGGCTTTGGCCACACAGATATAATTTACACAAATTACAGTGGCAAGCAGCWTCTTGTAGCAGCACCAGTAGTCTGTGTGATAGGTTGTTGTTAGGTAATATATTTAAGGATGGACAACAATTATTTTAAAATAAGGCAATATAGTACTTTTTTTCAATATTGTTTTCATTTTGCAAATAAAGATCACATTTTTAAAATTTACAATTCAGTCGTGTTTTACTCTAAACAAACTTGACATCATAGTAGTTTCCAAACTAGGATGAATACTATTAATATTCATTGATTATACACTTTGGTTCATGTTTATTAGCCATTTTTAAGTAAAACAAACTAAARTTTTGGGTTCAGAAGCAGTAAGAATATTCCTATAAAAATGTAGGATTTTAGTAAGGAATGGGACTTGTACTTTGGGCTATTTTTATACATATATATATATATATTTAGCAAGTGATAAAACACTAAATTTACTGAATTTTAAAAAGCAGCACTTATARTTTCTAATAGCTGATGAGGGAAGGCAGTGTCTCATGCACTACTGAACCTTCTCCCTTTCTTGCAAAGAAAAAGCTTTTACTGAGTCAAAACATTGGCTTTATTTAGTAAAATTGTTCACATGCTACTTAAATTAGGTAATAACTTAAAGGTATGAAAATTCCTTGAGAATTCTCTTCAAAAGAATTGTATGCTTAACTAGATTTTCATCAAATAATTACAAAAGCTTAAATATACAAGCCAGAATGATGTGAGTATACATTTGGGTGAGTAGGTGTTGTTGGAAAAATCAACAGAATTGTTCTTCAGGGTGAGCTTCYGTAGATCAGATGTTTGAAATATTTTAAATTTTGGGCACATCACCTACAACCTTATAACCCATATGATACCCACTTGACACTCCACGCTGTACCAACACATGCAAAAGGTGAACTGAAACAAGCATAAAGGACACTTCCATGAGTTTTGTGCTAGTAGGGACTKCAGAGCTATGCCCTACTTGTAAAGATAATCCAATGTGAAATTACATCATTTTTTCAAGTGAAGTGTTACCCTCATGACAATTATGTCAAATACATTGCTAAAAATTACCACAAATGCAAAAGGAGATTGAATTATGGTTGCTATGGAAACTGTAACATGCAGCTTCCTGACTTGATGTGTGCAAAATTTCAGCATTAATATCATGCTGATACATATTTTCACTTTTTTTTTCATCACTTGAATAGGTGAAGATGGAGGTTGTTTATAATAATATATTCATTCAAGTTATATGTCTCTGTCATGCCATCTAGTATTTTTTACCGGTTTCAGAGTATATGTGGAGGTTTACAGATGCTTTACTACATTAATGCTGCAGAGAAAAATTAAATCTTCTAAGCATATGTTTCTTAAAAGGGAAGGAAAGTGATCTGCCCACTTAGTGTATTTTATAGCAAGGTCAGTAGATGATTATAGATATACAGAAAAGTACCATACATGGAAAAGATCTTGGAACGAGCCCTGTAAAAAGGGTGACTTTTATTTGCACATATGCTTAACACAACTTAATCCTCAATTTAGGTTGATTATCAAGTGYTGTCAGTGGGATTTATGTGCAGCAACTGTACATTATATACACTTCCCCAGRTAGATAGCTATCACATGTGAGGTGYGAAAACTGTATCATAWAAAAACTTCATGGTGAGGGCCAGCATGCTGATAATCAGGTTATTTCCCTGTGGAGAAGAGCACAGTAGCTGTGGCTGAGGTCATAGTGTTGAAGCAGCTCCAGCACCAGACACCATTTAASCCTATATGCCGTGACCACAGGTAATTACACTTTGTCAGCTCTAGCACTGAGTTTTGTACTATTATCACTAGGTCATTACTAGTACCTTATGTAGAAAATGTAAAGCTCCTTCAGATTGTCTGTGTTGCATTGCATTGACCTGACTGTCTAACATACCCTGAAGTACKAATGAATTAAAAGGTAATAAAATACTTAGGAAACAATATGATGTGAGATTCAATGTAATTATTCTTTTTCAAAATCTCCAGGCCATGTGGCTTGATACTGACAGAGCAGAACACCTTTTAGTGACAAAAAAATGAAGTACATCTTGAAAGAATGACTAAAAATGAGGATGGAATAGGATGGGGAATCACAAAATTACATTCCTTATTGTAATTGCATATGGAAGCACAATATTGGAGCTCCCAAGACAGAGACCGATAATGTTTCAAACCTGGACTAGTGCTGATTGAACTAGCAGTTCCCAGTTGTGCTCTCTTGGTAGTAATGTTTTTGTATGATGTAGTAGAGACAGAGTGCTCCACCATTTTAAATCACTCTGTATGACCTTGGTCCGAGCAATGTTACACCATAATGCTTTAAAAATGTGTGTCTGGTTATTGTCTGTACAGTGGGATTTACTAGATCTGGCTTTGCTTCTTCACTTTATTTCTTCTTTAACATTTGGCTGTCCAAGTAAGTCCCAGTGTCAGTTGTCTCTGCAAGTAGAAGCTGCAGTGTAAAAACTGTTTTAATACCTGTCAAAGTTACTAAAGTAACTGCACAAACTTCTGAGTCTTCAGTGTGTAACAGGAGAGCATGAAAGCTACACAGAGAAACCTCAGTTTTTGCATATATGATGTTCTTTCATTAGCATCTAATAAAATTGGAGCAAACTTGTAAAATAGTGACATTGTTTAATAGAAAAAAATCCTGAGAATATTAGCACAGGATTTTTGGAAATGTTCAGAGATTTTAGGTTTGGCTGATTGTTGGTGGTATTTTGAAAATTCTTTTATTCTAGTCTATATTATCGCATATAGTTACATTTATGTAATATCTGCCATTTCTTTATAGCTCTTATTTTGCTGAAATGATTTCAGGACAATTGTATTGTGTATTTATTTTTTTTGCTGAGGCTTCACTATAGTGCCTTTAATGAAGCATATGTAAATTTTAGCATTTAATCTGTTCTACAATAATTTCTCTTTCCTACTAAGTTACAAATATGTATTGTACAGTATGACACACAGAATTATATAGTTTTTCTTTTTTTCTTTTTTTTTCTTTTTTTTTTTATCATTAGTTTTTCTCTTTTTATTTTTTTTTTTTAAATTGTATTGCTAATCCTCTAGAATGCTAGGTCATTGGGTCACTGTTCTGCCCAAAAAAAAAAAAAAAAAAAAAAAAAAGACATTTGCTCTAATAAGCCTTTTGATAAGGAAACAAAAAAGTTATTTATAAGGTGTCTTTAAATTTATTCATGCATTTGTTCAGCTTTTTTTTTTTTTCTAGTTGGGTTTTCAACAAACATTCAAAGTCCAGAAGTTGGGGGGCTTTAAAGCAGCACAAAGGTAGAAGTATATGTGTGAAATGCAAAATGTTAGAACTCTAAGGTCATTTAACCAGAATGAGCATTTTGTAGTTTTTTGCTGGTAAAGCTCTTCTAAGCTATTTTTTGAGGTGTCAGTTATCAACCAGTTAACTGCAGTAATGGCATTGGTCATCATCTCATTCCAAAAACATTGAAGAGTTTAAAATAAACAGTTTGCAAATAAGTTTCAGGTTATTAGTTGTTCACTTGTTTCTTTAATATTTTTAATAATCAGCTTTTATAGTAGCAAGGTGTGTATGTCAGTAAATGATTGTCAAGGAGATGGTTTGATCCTGATTTTCAGTGGCTGACTGCATTTATAGTCAAAAGGTGGTGATGTCACCTGTAACTCCTGGTAGCTCTAACTTATCTGTCTTGGCTCCTGAGAGCAGTGAAAATGCTGTGATATAGGCTTAGATACCAAATAAATATATACATACTTCCAAAGCTAAATCTCGCTTTTTACTAATTTATTTATTTGTCAAAAGCAGTAAAGACAGCAGCAACAAAGTCTTCTCTCAAATCTGCAAGAAATATGAGCAAAACTTGTGTGTAAGCAAAATCCTTCAACTATTTTCCTTTGCCCTGCAGGAAGAGGCAGGAAGAATGCTGTTGTTTGGTCACAGCTAYTGAATAGAAGCATCTTCTCTCTTCCGTTGGGTGTAAAATTGTTGTAGGTCCCTTTCAGCTGTCCTCTTCTCTCTTCTCCAAAATTCATTAAATGAAAACATCATTAAATGAAGAGATGTTTATGGAAAACTCTCTTAATAGAAATTCTTAAAATTAGTGATTTGTTAATTTCTTTTTCATATTTTTAATAAGATAGGTATAAATATAAAACATCATGTAGCATCTGCACTATATCAGAGAAGTCTCAYCAGATAGTAACCATAAATCACTGCAGCTCCACTGAATCTCATCTGAACTGTTTGCAGACACCTTCAGATCCTCAGCTATTGCTAAATTGAGAACAGCTCAGAGTCCTCATGGAAGTTTTGTTCCTTATTCATCTCCTCCTTTGTCTTACAAAAATACTGTCCCTCTTCCCTAGAATCTGTGTTAGTTTACTTGATGATTTGTAGCAGTGACTCTGTAGCCCTTGTGCAGGCATTCACTTACACTGTCTTTTCCGCTGGAGATTGTTTGTATTACTGTTTTCAGAAATGCACAAATAATTTATGGTTAAGTACTGTATAGTTGCTATCTTAAAAGAATTATTCTAATGTTAAGTGGCAAGTAGAAAGATGTTCTTATGCCTGAGTGCCTTAACTCTCCTTCCCCACAAGCTACAAGAAACATTTCTGCTTTTGTACTTTATTGGTACAAAAGGATGGAATTGGTATAAAGCCATTGAGGAATTTTGTCATAGTTGGAATCACAGCAACACAAAGCCATCATGTTGACTTTCTGATTATCTCCTGTGTGCTCTTACGTATAGGTTATGCAAGAAGGAATAAAATGATATGGCAGTACGCATTTCCTGCTGTGCAGTAGCTCTGCTTTTTCTGCTAAGACTCTCATGAGAAACAGTGCCTAGTTCTAGGGCCTCATTTGTTCCCTGCAGTTTGAGATACGCATTCTTGAAATAGGAGAGGTTGGAGAAACATCAGGTTCCTTTTTAAACTGATTTCACAAARGCTCAATTAAATGGTGATTTGAACTTATGCAGCACAAATATTATTTGCCTGACAGAAGTAACAGTGGGACTTCTGGTTGAGTAGCACTTTCCTGCAGATGTTGGCATGTTTCATAGGCACGTGTACTGTAAAAGATTTGAGTTTTTACTTGCATCCTTACAAAAGACATATGTAAGCATTCACCTGAGAACTGGAGCCTTAGGCTTAAAATAGCCTAAAGGTCTGACTTTAAATTCTGAAATTGCTATCCTAATCCTGTTGGATTTAGGATTAAACTAACAGAGTATAGGTACTATGCCACTTAAAGAGGCACAAATAGGTCCTATACTTTTAGATCCGGTGGTAGATATTTGTTGCAAGTGCCTATTCAAGTCAAAGCATGATTTTTACTATTATTATGAAGAATGCAATTCTCAAAAATTATTCTTTCAATTAATTGCTTAGAAAATARTAGCCACTGTGTATCAGAATATTGAGAAGACTACTCTGAAACTGCTGGTGTGTTCAGGACGTGCAGGAACACCCACAAAGTTTGAAGAAAACAGGCTTATTATATGAGTTTCCTGTGTGTCTTTTTAAGTATTTAACTTGGTATTTTAGTCCCCATTCAGCTCTTATGCTGATGTCATCAACTGAGCAGTTTGGTATGACATAATTCCAGCCTCTTTGAATTAGTGGTGGCATTTATATTACTATTATTGATAGTGCCTGCAGGCAGGGAACCATTAAGGTGTCATAAACTTAGCAACCTTGTATGACATAATACTAATCTTTTAAATTTAGTTGTTACAGTTGGGTTGCATCCCAAGGGTCCCTACTCTAATTTGGTGTGTGTGAGAGAATAGGATCTAAATCCTAACTTTTATAAGAGCTTCTAAACCCTGTGTTTCTTAAAACATTTGATTAATATTTTCCAGCAGCATATAYGGCAGAAATATTTTCCATTTGCTGGTTTTAAGTAGAAGATGACAAGTAATATGAGAGCATCTTTTCAGCAGCTTTCATAGTATAATTAAGAATGGATGATTGATRCATGGGTAAACTAGGGTTCAAACCAGGTAGAAGAAACTTCAGGCTTTGGAAAAAGTGTACCTAAAACGTTTTTGACAATGATCCGCCTACAGATGATTGTGACTGTTTTCCTATAGCTGTCTCCACATTTTGGCATTTATTGTCTACAAAGAAACTTTGAAAGGAGGCTTAATCATAAATACATGGGATAACAATTTTAATTTGGTTAMTGACTTTACTATTTAAGACTGTGACATTTGGTTATTAATTTTACATTTTAAGACTCTGAATGGGAAGGGAAGAGAAGGGTTTTAACATATGCATGCACAGTGGTCAGAGTGTAGGGAAGTTTAGCAAATTTCTGTTTATCATTGATGTTCTGCATGTCATGGGAATAGTAAGTCAGGACTATTGGCATGCGTATGAAAGCTCATTCACCAAAGGATACGCTTTTGATGTATTAGCTAGCTAAAAATGCAGAGGAGAATTTGGCAGAATACCTCAAAGGAACATGAATAAAACTGCAGACAGGAATTTGGCAAAATTCTTCAAAGGAATATATTTTTTTTTAAATAAAACATTTTTTTCAAAGAACATCAACAATTCCTTGGACTCTTTGAGTTATAAAAATTTTAAACCTTCATTCCTGGAAAATTTCTCCACTGCAAGTCCAGCATTGGTTCTCAGTATGTGAAAATGCCACCGTTAGCTGTGGTGTACGCTTCAATTCAGCTTGGAGGTGCATAAACCTCCCCTGCTGATTTTGAACAGCAGGTTTGGAAAAACATTTCTCCAAGAATTTTTAGAGTGTGTGGATTAAAGATAGTGGCACCCCTAGCTAAAGAGATAAAGAAACCAGTTATCTTGCTGAAGTATCTCTCTTTGAGAGCAACCAGGATGCTTTGTGACCRAATTTGGTATTGGGACTCACACATATAAACAGGCAAGGAACAACACTAAAGTAAGCTAAGCCAGACAATGTATCATCAAAATCAGCTTGTTCAAACTGCTAGGCTGTAAAAACAGGAATCCAGCAAAGTAGTGCACATAGAATTTGATTTTCTAAGGAACATTGTGTAAAGCTTGAAAGTCACAGTTCAGTCAAATGAGACACAAAGACCCACTTGCAGCTAGCTCTGTGAGGACTGCAGAACCAACCAACCAACCAGAAAACCAGAGGGTATCAAAGCTCATAAGTAAACCACATAGTGGACAGTATTAGACATATTAGCCAGTGTCGTGGCAGCGGTCACGAGGCAAACCATTTAAAATAAGCATGAGAAATTCAGTGTTCCTTTTCAGTGACTCTTCTGGAAATGCTGAGTAGCCAGAACTAAAGAAATTACACAGTAAGGAATAATATTGACTTTTAAGATCTTCTTTGCATATTTTCWTCAGTAGCAAGAAACAGAAATTAGGGAAATAAAATGTCTCGTACTGTGTCGTTCACCTGCTGCCTATTGGTGTTTCTTTCCTGCTGTCTTCCCCATCTGCTTTAAACTCATTCCTGAAATGTTCCCTCCTTAAAAATAAGTTATTATTAATCTCATGAGGAACAAAATAAGAAATAGCCAACACAGAGACTTTTTGTTGGATTGCAAGCAATTAGAACATAATGGGGAGGAGAGCAAGGGAAGGAAAAACACAATACCAATTATGAATTGTCTAAAAACATAATAAAATCTGACAGGTTGCGATATTTATGTAAAATTTGTAATTTGCCTTTTCCAGGGAAAACCGTTATTTTTAAAAATGAGAGTTTTCATTAGTGGTGGCATCAGGAGTTGCTTGGTATCATCAAAATGCTGTGTTAAGATACTAAATAGAAGTCGAAAAATGTAACAGTAGATTAGTCATGAGGACATAAGAAACAGTCTAACTCAGCAACACCCTCCCTTTTATTCACTCTGCATTTCACCTGTTTGGTTTACCTAGGAGCACAGGATCTATCCACATCTGCTAATGGAACTCTTATCTCTAAGTTTTCATACCTTATATACATACACATTCCTTTAGCAGATGTGTCATTTTCTTCCTATTTCGAGTTTATTGATCCCTAGTATCTATATTTGTAATTCAATTCCTYGCTTTTTATGTTAAGGAGTCTCTTCTGCTCACATTTGTTTCAGTGACTGGATATTATGCATTTCTTCTCTAAGACTTTTGGTCATGATGCTTATTGCTGCAGATATAGTGTTTCTCTGTGGCTTTATGGACTTCTTTTATATAAAAAAAAAATCCATTAAAATTACTCAAAAGAGTGTCTTTAGAGGTTGAGTGTTGCCTCTAAGTTGGAGAGAGATTATCAGAAACTAACAACAGTTTGGGTCTTGGTTTGTGTAGCAGCACAGTGCAGCTAAAGTGGAAGTGAATTTAAAAAGGACAATGTAATTGAAGGGTCAATTGCATACACTATTAAATTATTCTTTTAAGAACTGCAACCTTTTCTGTTGTAATATGTGGTAGTAGTAGCACAGTGCTGAAATTAAGCATGATGAAATTTACACACTATGTTAACCTTGCATAAAGGTTAGGAAGGAAAAATTCTCCATGTAAAATATGTTCTTAATTTCATCTTTGGTGTCCTGATTGAGACTTCAAGAACAGGCCTTAGCCCAAGTAAGAGGAAGAGCCYGAGGCTTCTGCCAAGCTCTAAATACACCTGCATGTTGAGTGACTGCTGTGAGGTTCTTTCATTAGCTAATGGGGTGACATTCAGCAGATCACTCACCTTTGCCTGCTGTATTCACTGTTTAAATACGATGAGCTAGTCTTTCTCCATACATTTTGTGTCATCTCCACTTGCTCTTTTCTGTAGTGTTTTTACATAATTGGCCTACAAAGCCAATTATTATTTTCTTATGTTTGTATATAATTAGAGATAAAATAGATTTCCCAGTTCTAAAGGCTAGAGTAGTGGTCTACTTTCTGGGCAAGTGAGTACCAACAAATAAATTTATAAAGGCCCTCTAGATTTGCAAAAGTCTTCCATGTTGCAGRAAAATGTTATTTCTTTCATTGCCTTTCTGTTTCTGCAGAACTAATGAAATATCCAGGAGCCCTTGAATATTTTAGCATTCTAACATTTATTAATCATATGAAAAAATATGCTATGATATTTTGGGGGGTACTTGCTGGCAGGTAACAAAGAACATTTTGAAGAAATTGCAAATTAAAACTCTGGTTTCTCTGCTACATCTATTGTAAATTTTGAAGATTAAAGAAAGCATTTCTGTCATCCATATGTCATACTCCAAAATGTTCTTTGTATATATTCAATGTTTCAATAAGGATTTGGGACTTCTAGTCGTTACTAACAATAATGTTTTTCAGTTTAATGTAGTTGACTAGACCAAAAGAAGCCAACCATTTTTCAGTAGTTAATGGAAATTCCTACAGGGTAAGAAGCGAGTTTATAAATACCTTAAGATTTGGTGCTGGCAAATAYGAACAAGCATTAGGTTGTGCCCAGATTGTGACCTCGAGCTGMGATGACCTGTCAGTCTGATGAAATGTTCTGCTTTGAATGTGCTGTGGTAATGTAAATGTCATGGTTTGCAATTGAAAGTCCATGCTTCGAAACAATGATTCTTAGATGACTGTAAGGGAAAAAGCAGGTTACTCAAAACTTTCTTTGTTTTATCTCATACTATATACTCCAGTAAAACAGAAGACTTAATTTGCTGTTCRTTGGCTATCTGGATTCATAGGTAGAGCATTATATATCATGGGGAGCCCAAATTTGGTCGCTTGACTGCAGAAGGGAAGGCAATAATCATGCATTACTTTTGGCTCTACTATTACTAACACAGCATGGGAGGGGTTGGCTTTCTCTGCTACAAGGTTACACTGTTCATTTTTATTCAACTTGTTCCCCATAGGTTTAGGTATTATTTTGTCCCCAGTATAGGACTCTGAATTTATCTTTAATGAACTACGTTGTTATTCTGCTTTGTGAAGTATATTTTCAAAAAGGAATTTGTTTAAGTTTATAACAGTTTAAAATGCTCTTGTTTGTAATGCAAGTAATCCTGAATTATAGACCTGCCTCACTTTCTTTTTAGATCCTGTAGCAAGCATTTTCTTGTTTGCAAAAAAAACCATTTTATAGAAGTGACAATTTTTAATAAAAGATTCAGAGTTTTTAGGGGATCAAAATTTAGTTTGTCTCTCAGCACTGTGTGATGTTGATTCAGTATTCAAACTATTAGAGAAAAGTGATTCAATATAACTCAGATGCTAATGTCTGGATTTTCCTGGTTTCTAAAGAGAAGGGAATAATTGGGCTCTTTTCATTTAATAGTCTAAGGGCATATGTAAATGACACACGGATTAAATTCTGGGCTAGGTACTCACCCTATGTAAGTTCTAATTCAAGTCCAGTTTAAAAGAGATAGAACAGAATCACCAATTCAAATACTATTGATGCTTAAAATGCAACATAAATGACACGTAATTTACACAGTCTGTAAAATGAATTGAAAGTATGTTCAGCTGAAATTTTCCTCTGATTGTACTTGTGTCAGTTGCTGGCAGTCACTGTGGCTCCAGTCACAATCACAGGTAGGAATGGGCATCTCCAGAGATGCCTAAGAAAGGTCAGACCAATCGTTTTCCAGAGGTGCCTATCTCTGTATTGACTATACATAGCCTAAGGTTACCTCTGAAGATTGCCTGCTGAAATTAAATGAATCTCTCACACAAACATTTAAAAAAAAAATTAAAATCTCACATACTGGAAGACAAGAAAATATATTTTTCACCCAGATTGCTCCTCTTGCTTTGCACTTGCAGCGTTTAATTTACCCAGTTGCCAATATTAGGAYGCTTTTCTTCTAAGAAGTGCCCCACCATGAGGCTCTGCTTAATACATAATTAACTATGGACTGCATTTTGTAACATTAATAATGACATCATATAGTAATACAAATGTATTTATTGAATAACTATTTAGGGTTCTAAGTTGGCAGCAACAGTATTTAGAACAGAATATTTCGCACACTTCATTCAGATCTACGTGCTCCATGATTAATTCTTAGATGCGTCACTATTCTGAAGATACATACTTGTAGCTAAGCCTAACAATATATAGTAATATGATGCCTGATTCAGGAATATATTGATACATTTATTGATAAATAGATTATTTCTCCTTTTTTTAAATCATCTTTCTGCTTGATTTTTATTCAAACATAATATTCATACTACTGCTGTTCATAGCCCTATAACACCTCTCCAACAAATAAGGGAGTGCACTATATAGGTTCAAAGAGACAACACTGTTTTTGATTTTAAATGATGATGGCAAAAGCAAGAAGGTTTTGTATTTCTTTTTATTAAAAGAAGCTCACTTTCAAACAATGTACAAAGCTRTTTTAATAGTTGATATTGTCAAAGGTCATGTTGATGTTGCACAGATCTTAAAATTTCTCATTTATGGACTAAGACTGTGTTTTGACATGGAAGCTGTAAATGCCTGATAATTGCAATGGTGTGTAAATTACCACAGTTTCATTATACTAACACAAAAAATATTGATACATGATGTGTAAGCATACTGAAGATTTTGGGCAATTATGTGAGTGCTCCACGTAAGAAAAATATTAASAGAAAGATACTTACATAGAAATGATCTCAAAAAAATATTTCAGACATTTTTAATGACCTAACAACTTTGGCCATGGATTACTTGTGTGTTCTTTAAAATATAGAGCCAGTTTGAGACACATTCATATTTATATTCCCATGCACCACCATACAGTAAAGAAAGTGAAGTATGGTATCTTCCAATAAGATCTGATTAGTAATTTCAGGTGTGCGTGATTTGGCACTGCCAAATACTGGGATGGCAAATTAAAGCTTTAGAACTCTGATACTGCTTTAAAATGATAGGGGAAAGAACTAAAAAGGYTGGAACCGGACCTTAGCTCCATGTGAAACTGGGAATTTGCTAAATTCCTTTCTAGTGGTTGAAATAATCATATTTATTATGGGRAAAAAAGTAAGAATAAACCTATAGCTAGAAATTGGCTTGCTGGATCACTTCTGAGTCTCAGCTCTAATTTGATATTCAAGATATGACAATAGCTAGTCATAAAAGCTTTTTGTAGACATTTGCTTCTAGTTAATTTCTGAATTTGTTTAGTCTTGTATTATGGTGAGTTGAATCTGAAGTCTCTCTTTTGTTTCAAATTTTTACACGAAGTCATTCAGGAAATTGAGCCTAAGATGTCTCAGTAATTTTGTGTCTGTATTACTGCTGWATTTAGTCATAACTGTGTTGCATTCAGTCATTAGCAAGCTTTGCTGTGGGCAATATAAGTGATTTCTCCTATAGATGCTATCACTGGATCTTAAGCAAGCTTGCAGAGTAGATTGGATATCATTTTTAAACACTGGTCTAATTATCCCTACAGAGTAAATTGCATGGTATTTAGTTTGACTACTTTGAAAGCCTGAGATCTGAGGCTGCTTTGCAGCAATTTGAAATCTGCATTTCCAGGGAGTTATTTCAAACCAGACGTTTAACCACTAAATTGCTTTTATACCTTAACTTCTCACCTAGATAGGGTGACTTATWATCCCTTATGACTATGTTGTGACAAATGTCAATTATTGCTATACAGCAGATAGTTGCTAATATGATTCTATCTTACCAATGATAATTAAAAACAGAGAAATATTCTCAGTTKTAGTCAGTGAATTGTCCAGATCCTTGTAAAAATAACTCATTCAGTGTTTTCACGGTAAGGATTTCAGAACCCCCATATATGCAACATGATATACATATTTATTTGGTAAGATATATACATTTGGTAAGATGAAACTCAAGCAACAGTAGAAGATGACTCACCTCCTTAAAACAGGGAAGTTTGCAACTATTCTCATAAGGTGATGTTGGTAATTCTTTTGGCTGTTGAGGAAGTCCATGACATCAMAGGTGTAAAAATCCTGGCATTTGTAAACATCAACATTGTTACATCGAGATATATCTATGCTAGGAAAATAAAGATAAGCAACCTGACCACAGGGAATCTTCTGTCTTATTCACAGTTGGGAAGTGTTTGGGGGCAATTACTCATTGACCCTGGAATCAATTAGCAGAAACACAATGGAATTTTTTTTCTTTTAAAGTACACTATGAAGAAATGGCAGCTGTTTTCCTCAAGGCTCTCATTCTTCTGATCCATCCCTAAGAGGAAATCAATGCAGTTTCTCTCTGAGGCTTTCAAGGCTGTCTCCCATGTCAGGTGGAAAGGAAAAAGAAGAAACAACTTATTTCAAGAAACCAGAGATGTTGAGAAACTTCARTAGTGTCCAGGCCTATAATCTTTCTTATTAGACTTGCTGTTTTCAAAGGGGAAAAAAGCCCTTCTCTGAATACTTACCTCATCATGACTCACCTGCAAAAAATCTTTGCCTTCCCACCTGATCTCCTGTCACCAAGCTCCATAAATCAACAACTGAAACAATGCCSTCCTGCTTCCTTCATTTTTAAACCATTCTAAATGTTATGAAATTTACGTTATAGCCAAGACATCACACAGCAGCCTCTCTATTACTATGCAGCAAGGAGAGCTCAGAGGTCTTCAAGCTTTTAATAATAAAGCCCTAAAAATAGAAACCCCAGATTTATTTTTTTTTTTTAAACAACTAAATGACAGAATTTGTAGTMATTGAGTAATCCTTTGCAATTCTGAAATAATTTTCCAACTCAACATTTCTGAATTAGTCATGATTAGTAATGTCATTTGCTCCTTAACTTTTCAGGTCRAAATTTTGAGTTTTTAATTTTTTTAGAAAAATCTAGTCTCAGAGATTTGTGACATTAAAATCCTAAACATTTAATGATGCTTCTGGAAATAAAGTTGACATGTAATATAATKAAAGGCAATTTTTCTTATATATAGGCTGTGTTTTTTCTCCTTTGCATGAAAGCTCTGATTGCCTTTCTATTGTCTTTCTAAAACAAGAAATTGGAAAGACAAGATAAGAAAGTAGAGGTGTAGAAGGAGAGATGAACTGGATGTACACAATAACTAATGAGAGCTACTCTGCAATGTTTTGTCTTCTGTGAATTTTTATATTAAATCTCTGGGAGTCTTAAAAGGAAATGCATTTATTGTAAAAGAGTTAATATACYATTCAAGAGATATGCCTGTCTTGATTTCCATCTGAAAAAAAAATCTCATTACAGCTTCTGAGTGCACATTTCACAGCATTTTGGATGACCAGCTTTTATCTAAATATGTTGCTGTGAATTTCAGTAGAATAGTTGTTATTGTAAAGAATCCAAGTCAGTTCAAGGTCCAGTTCTGACAAAGAACAAAACAACAAATCAAAATATGGTACTTCATATTCTGTTTTTTCAGATGGCTTAGTCTGGGAGTCTGGGTAGTCTGGTCCTYAGTGGATAAGATTCATAAATGAATGTTCTGATTTTAAATACTGAACCATAGTGTATCTAAATGAAGGATTCTGTCCTGCTTACAGCATTAAAATGAGGCAAAGTAGTTGGCCATGGCTGGTAAAACAAATTAACAGTGCTGAAAAGATCTTTTTGCCACTGTGAATTATGTTATTTTTTACCTCTTAACTATGCTCAATGTTTGAAAATATATTCAGATGTGTAATTGCTTTGTTTTCTTCAAGATGGGTTTTTAATTTAAAATTACTCATACATAAGGCTAAACAACTTGGAAGGGGATAATTTTGCTTCCAAATGTGTTTTTCCAAATGTATCTTAAATGTTGATCTTATTCAGAAGAAAGTTCCCTGTTTCTGAAGAATACTGCTGACACTGTGCCTTCCCAAGGCCTATCAGGAAGCAATGGCATTACAGTGCTCTTTCTGARAATGTGTGACCTGTCAGGCTTTTGAAAAGGGATCAAAAATCTGTAGCAGATGGGAAAGTGCTTCAAAGTTTTGATTCTGAAGGAGAATCTATGGAAGGGAATAAAAGCTCTACATGATACCTTGCTTTAGTATGGATGTGCTTCTATGAATTTTTATTGAGACCATCAGGTAAACAAGTAGTAGTAATAGGATTTAAACAGAGACATTAATTCTCTGTGCTTTCAAAGCAGTCTTGAATTTGACATCAGTATGTGATTTTCATAAATCCTTGTTTTGTGTGGCTTTTGTGGTGTAGCAGAATGTTGCAATCTTGTGCTGCAATTTTGTTACTGGCATTTTTTTTTGCGAAACCTCTGTGTGTCAGTAAGATAATGCATTAGAAGAAATATCAGGACCAACTTGTAATTAATTGATAAGATACAAAGGAAATTATGGTGAGAATSCATATTGTGCATTGAATTGGCAAGTTTGCCAACTACRGTARCTGAAGGAGGTAATATGCATGTTTCCATGTTGTAGCTAATAACAAAAAAAWWTTTTTATGTATTCTTTTTGAACATACAACTATATAAAAACAACAGCTAAGTGCACAGAAAGATGAAACAGTAATTATCTGACAGAAAAGAAAAAACAAAAGCAAAAAACTCACATTTGTTTTTGAAGTAAAGAAGTATAATGGGAAGACACTTGTGCATTTCCACTTGCAATGTCTAGAGAATAGGGTTAGATAGAGAAAGGGAGCATGAAGATGAAGTAAAAAAAGTGTTGTGGCAACAGCTGAATTTATCATCATGGCTCAAAAAAGCTTAATACACAAAAGCATTCCATAAATGTTTATTTTATATTGCCATGAGAATCACTTACTGACATGAAGTCTCTCTCACTTCTCTGCAGCAGCAGAAAAACATTTCTGAAGAACATATTAAAATCCAAATCGTTTCTCATTTTTCAGATCCAGCTGCATGGTTTCCTCTCTTTTATGTCCTTAAGATCATAGAATATATGTGCTAAAAATAGTTTAAGCAAATAAAAACAATTCTAAAAGACACAATTTTAACTTGTGCCCCTTACTTCAATAAAAGAAGATTTAAATTAAGTTTGTACATTTATTTATTATCTTATACTGTACTGAAAYCCCTCTTTCACTGAAAATGCTGACATTTTAAATCTTGCTTTAATTCTAAATGAAAACAAACCCAACATTTGTTGACACATGAAAAACTAAAGGAATAGAATTTAATATTAGAGATTTAGAATCCTCTGAAAAATTACTTTGTGCTTCATTAGAGAAGCACCTGCAGCAAGACTAAAGGATTAAGGAGTACTAGCTTGATCCTTTGTATAGTGATTTTAAAAAATAATTTTATTATCTGCTATTTTATGATCTTTTGGKTACAACAGAGTTCTTGAAGCAGCATGGGTTGCATTTTGCTATGCTTAATGACATTACAGTGCCTTGAGGTGACTCCCTATCTGTCCTTTTTCTTTATTAAGTTATTTGCAAGGCATCACATTTACACATGTGATAATGTATTGGTGCTTTGGTTGATTTGTAATCTGTCCTGAACCAATGCATCACTGTAGACAAGAAGTCTCTGCTTTCAGTGGAAAACACAATCTACTTATCCTGTCGGCTACTCCAAAGCAATTTGTTACCCATAAAGACTTCTTCAGGAAGTAGGTCAGAACTGTCCGAATCTGGGTCCCCATGAAAATGTGTTTCCTAAGTAAATGTTTTCAAAAAGTGGGAACATCTAGTATTTATTGTTAGTCTTACTAAAATTCAGTGCTTTGCTGTGCATTTACRTAATTGATTTTTGGTCATGTACTTGGAAAATGCTGAAGTTGTCTAGAATATGGATTGCTATACATATTTATAACATACCTGCAAGAGGCATTGATATTCATGGTTACAACTACGTGGGCCACAGTAAAGGCACTTCAACAAAATTATACTAAAGAAAGTGTTTTTAAAATTTGCATAAAATAATGTTTTGATAACCTTTCATAAAATCCAATACATAAGATTGAGTCATGAAAACTAGTTCATGTTCTTTTATTCTCTACTYATTTTCTTCTCTGTGTATGGCTGGCTTCTTTTCAGGGTTGAAAGGGAGGAGTCACTAAACTAAGTGCTTTCCTTATTTCTGAATTTTAGGCTCCTTTAAAGTCACTACCAGGTACTACTTGAATAAATTTCATCTCATTTTTATATCCAAAAAACCTCAGCTGTCATTTCCTTTGACATGAAAGAAGAGTGCAGGGTGATGAGCTTACATGTGAAGATTGACWCTGGACATGTTTAAAGTTAAGTCAGCTGATAGCCCAAAGCTTCAAAAGTTTGCTTTGACCTGCCCTAGAAAGGAAGGCTTGTGTCAGAGCCTAGAGCAACTCTCTGATGGTGCTGAAACCTTATGGGTGAGTTTTTCAGGTGAGCACAAGATGTGTGACTGTGATTGGAATCAGCCTGTGATTAATCAGCCAGTAGTTAGCTTTTTACACACACAGGAGTAAATTTAGTACTAGATTTTTCATTTGCTTGTTTTAGGGAACTCCAATTACTTTGAACACAAGGGATTATTCCCAAATTGTACATATTCGAATGAAACTTTTTATGCCTGCTTCAGCACAAAGGTCTAAATATATTTTRTGCAGTAATTCCATTTTTATTGTCCCTTTCTGCAACTGTGAAAACCAGATCTGTTTTAAGAGTTACAGAGTACATTTGATCTTTTTATGATCTGGGATGAGATACAAAGAGGAATGTTTCTGTGCTTGGATGACGTTCGTTATCCTTGGATGAGCAATAGGCAAAAAAGGTTTGATGCCAGAATTTCAAGAGAACATGAGGTCATTGMTGAGTTCCTGAGTCTTTTATGAATGAACATAGTGAAAAGATATAGTCTATTCTTTTTTGTCAGTAAGAAAACACAAGAATTAACCATCTTAAGGACTTCCATCGGTTGATAATCTTAGTWATGAACAGAATATGCTACCCTACTAATAACTTAACTGTGAATCCACTGACRGCACATAACTTGTGTAATATCTTAAACAGTATTATCTTACTGCAAACAAAAATATGCAGTTTTAAATATAGTTTAATGTTGGATAATTAGTATTTTAGCATTGGGAAAATCAACAGAATTCATCTACCTATTTAATTATTTAGTCAAAGCTGTCACTTTGATTGAAATTGGAATATCTTTAAATGTTGGAAAGAAAACCTATACTTACCTATTTTCCTAATGTAAAACTCTGTATTTTCTGTAAAATGTAATTATGGTCTCTTGTCTTCACATACAGCATCTTTAAAAGAGCAAATAAACAATCTRACAAAAGTTCCTGGTCTTCTTCCAGAGGAAATTTAAAATCTAATGCAATTGGGTTAATACTTTAAAAGAATAGTGAAATGATGTGTAATTTGTCACTGTAATTTTCACATTGGTTCTGTAAGACAGAAGATTTGCAGCTCTAAATCCAAAGAAGGGGACGAATTGTGAGAATATCCATATTCATCRGAGGATCAGATCTTGATGTGTATTTTTGAACACCACTTTTTTATTGTTTGCTTGAGAGGTGCCAGACTATTCTCTGAATGCTTTGAATTACTTTCAGCTATGTTTTCAGACTTGAACTTCAATTCTTGGATTGTTTGTGATTGCTATTTCTTGTGAAAAYTAGCAAGGAAAAGTGCTGCTATGTCAAGTGCCATACAAATAGTTGTATTAAAAGTAGTAGGGTTAACTTGTTACTTCAGTGTGTAGCTTTATGTCTGTTAAAATTCACATGCACACCTAAGAAAGGTTWTGCATTCGACAGATGAAGGGAAGTTCTTCTTTGACCTTGACTTGTTTTCTGCACTGCAGACCTGTCAGTGCTGTCATACTAAAATTCCTCACATTTTTTTCTCTGGGTTACCTCTAGCTATCTGTAGGCAGCAGGTAATTCAAATCAACTATTTTCTGCATTCAGTTCTATCAACTCTCACTTTTTGTGTACATACAAATACAGAGTTTTTGGTTTGCACCTCAGTTTATACTAGTCTRTAATGACTGGGAAAGTTGCAGCTCTACCGTATGTCCATGTTGCCTGGAGGAAATGGGCATCTTCTGTGGCTAGCTGCTTCTTCCTTCGGCCCGTCTCCTAAATCTGACCTCCTGGTCAGTGTGGCTAGAAGGGGCCGGAAATGCTTCCCCATCCTTTCTTATTGTTCCTTTTCTGTCAAAACTTGACAGGTTTCTGTTGTAAATCAGCATGGACTAACTTCCTCATTTCATGCCATCAATACCAGAAGAGTTTCCATTTCCTCTCCAACCTGTCAGCCTGGGAACAGTCTGATGGGAACCACTGGTGTAAGGCTTTTTTATCTTTCCTCTGACACAGTCTTGAGGGGAAAAAAGGGAGAAAGGGAGAGAGTATYGCTCTGTGGCTGTCTTCCAGACACCTGAGACAAGGTTGTGAAGCTGACCTTGGAGCTGATGACAGACTTGTCAAGATTAAGAAAAATTATGAGATCTGCAGCCAACAGTGGTTTCTGATCAGTAAATGGATTTATGATAGTTTCTGTAAGAAAAGCAAAGGTATTATGTTATTTACATTAGTGGGCAACAAAGTTTTCTGAATGTTGCATATTTACAGTATCTGTCTTGGTTTGAAAGACAGGTGTTTGCCAATGAAGGCAGGGACCCCCCTTGGAGTGGTGGATATGACCCTCCTTCCATCCGAATTATTATAGCTTTGAAAAATCACGGGCTTTCAGTCAAGAATATGGGTAAAAGGGAATAACAGTTTTTACTAATATGTATAACAAGGTGAAACAAGTAACAATAACAATAGCAACAACCAGCCCATCCCAAACCCAGTGACAGCCTCACAGAGATACACCCTCCCCTTTGGTGCAGTTATAGTCCTATTGGCAGGGATGCTGTTGGCTGCCAGCCGGGCAGGGCAGGTGCGATGATTCCCTGGTGGCTGCAGGGAACGCGGTGGCGCGGGTCCCGGCTGGCTCAGATCTCCCGTGGCACCAGTGATGGACACAAAATGGCAGAGGYGGATGGMRAAAAGTTTCTCTGCAAAACTCACAGCGGAAACGCCGATCTCGGTGCTCCTCTGGACAGCAAGAAACCCAGGACRGCAAAGAGAYGAGCAGAAATCCCGCGGCTSCGAAAYGGGATGGAGCAGAGTTCACCCCTGAAGCTGSAATCGCAGAGGTTCCTGGCAAGGCACAGGAGAGAAAACCACTGTGCAGCAAGCAGGAACTCAATGAATAGAGATGCTGGTCTCTGCAGAAAAAGGGCAGGCCAGATTTCTCCGAAGCAGCCAGCAGGCAGACTTCCTTCTCTCAGCGAAGTAGCCAAGCAAGTGAAATCAACCCCCCCCCCCCCGCCCCCACCACACAAAAACACAGACCGTTAAGGTGGGGCATAGGTATCATTGTCTTTGTTAATCACCCAGCCATCAAAAGGATGACCCGGCAATTAGTGTATCCCAGCAACAAATGGGAAAGAAAAAATTCCWAAAGRAAGGGAACAAAAGGGGGAAAATCTTAACCAACAAGACTATCATAAGACTTAAATGGAATGAAGCAATATTTTCTTTTAAAACTTGTGGTATATGAAAAAATATACCTTGTTTGTTTGGGTTTTTAATGGCTTTATTTTTTAGGGGTGGRGGGACGGAGGGCTGTGGAAGATTTTGTTGGGGTTTTTTTCTTCTTCTGTTGGCAGGTGCATTTGGTGTATTCTTTTGCTTTGTTTTATTTTCTCAAAGATAAGGGGATCTGGCCTGTGATATTTCAGTTTTGTGTCTGTTTGTTTGCTTTGAAATTTGGGGAGATGATCCCCCCARCTTAATTCACAATCTTCAGGACATACAAGTATGTCCTAATTGGTGTCATAYTATGCTGATATGATATACTGCTTCCAGTTATTGTAACTAGTCCATAGTATGGTGGTTTTTWTAAGGCTTTTGTTTGCAAAACCACATTGTTACATAGTATCTTCAACTAAGAAGTAATAGTAACAGCCTTTATGTTTTTAGGGAAGAGCTTTAATGATTTGGAAGCTTGAGTGAGGCTATTAGAAACAAAAAAAAAAAGTGTCATTTTAAATCCTGCAATTATTTCAAGACATAATATGATTTTTAGAAGCTTGAAGTCATTAGTCTTGAATGCTGAAGGCTGTAAATATTGAAATGGAAGAATTATTGCTCCAGGGACTGAAAATATGAATTGGCATATATGCTCTAGAATGAGGGAAGGTATTTGATTTAGCTTCTGTAAGGATAAGATTTTTCTTGATGTGCTCAAGTAACAGAATCGGACCTTTAATGGATAAGAAAGGATTTCTAGTGGTGACCAGCAGAGAATTCTTTATAGCTTAAGTGCTCATCATGGCRATGCTTTACTTTTCTACCAATTATGTTTTGGACTGAGGGTTGTGTTTTTGGCCTCTTGTCTGCTGATAATGTTTGTCTTTATGTACATTAACTTTCATTAAYAATAATAACCCTATCTGTTTTATTTGTGAAGGTTCTAAGTGGCATTTTGTGTTTTTAACGCAGGCCTCAAAAGGGTTGCATATAATTTAAAAGCAATATTSAGGCTCCTAGGAGCTCTTTCCTTTCATCTACATTGTAATACCCCAGTGGAAAGAAAGCATTTAAAGATGTGCATTTTTCACCTATTCATTACTGAAGTGTCATGTTAATAAATAATACCTATCAAAGTAAAGAGGTTTTTGTTGGTTTTTTTAGCCATTCTCTGAAAATACTGAATGCAATTTTTCTTATGATTTTATACGTRAAACCCATAATGGCTATAGAACTTTTCATCCTACCATGAAGACATTGCAGATACTGTATTTCATCTGTACAGTACATTAAGCACGCTCATTTATGAAGACATTTGTATCAGAGTTACAGGGCAGAAAAATAGTTACGTTTGTCACAAATTGGATGATTTTGGGAAGTAAAATAAAATAATTTTATAAATCTTCACTGTTGAAACAAATAAAATTATTTTTCTTCTATTATAAGGTACTGTATAACTCTGAGGTGAAACTTTGACCACGCATTTGGAGACAATGTTCATGGGGTAATCACTACTACTTACTTATTGGTGAGGAAAGTTCTCTAGAAAACTAATTTCCTACTCTATTTCTTCTCAAAGTAGAAAATTATGTTGCTGCTGCACTACCTCATACATTGAAGTGTTGCAATTACAGATAGTAACTGAAACACATCTTCATGAAAAACTAATCTCAGCTCTGCAAGCTGGGACCAATTATTTAAGTTCACAAACTGAAGAGAGGAAAAAAAAATCATCATGATGGGAAAGGCTTGCAAAATAGGGTTTCTGTTCGCTGGCAGGTGAACTGAAACTTACTGCATGTGAGCCATTAAATTGTAATGGAATCTTCTTATGTTTCTTACAGYAGACAAGCAATTTTCTGCACAGGATGAGCTTGTTTCTGCCTTCCATTCATTCCCCCACTCCCAAGTCAAAATGGGTAAACCGGCCAGATGTATTTTTGCTGCTTAAAAGACMACTGTATTTGTCACTGTACGAGTACTTATAGATCATACTCAGTAGAYGGACTATGGTTTTTATTACTTGCTGGAGGTGAAATATTTCTTCCTTGACACACTTTGATGTGATTCTTAGTAAACAYGAGCTTGGATGAGCTGCTTAGCACCCATCTATGTGTCAGTTCCACCAGCATTTGAGAAGATAAGTAACATTTGCTTATCACTGTGATTTTTTTTTTTTTTTTAAATCAGGGGGAAAGGCTCACCATATAAACAATTTTCCAGGGCTTCTGAAAGTGATCTAGGAGTGTGCCAAGGGGAAGAGCCCAGACTTATTTTGTACTTGGAAAGGTGGAGCTCTTCTCTGCAGATCTCACCATKCCTATAGAAATATATAAGACTAATGTGTGATATCTGATGCAGATCTCACAGAACTGTAAATGAATTCTCACTTACTCATCTGCTGCTTTGCAAGGTGAAAATCTAACATTATCAGGAATCTATGGCAGGCTGTTCATCAGAGATTTGGATGCTGATTCATAAGCTCCTCAGCTCATTTGGAAAACCTGGCATATGTACTTCCATTTGCCCATTTGGATGTAATCTATCGGTTTTTATAATTAGAGGATCAGCTGTTTAACTGAGGCAAAGAAAGAAAAAGTAGAAATATATACYCACAGTAAAATAATATACTGGGAAGTTTGAGACCTGTTCTTATACTTTTAACAGAAAAATGAAGGGAGTAAAAGCAACAGAAAGGCTAACAGGAAGTGCTAAAATGTTTTGGAAGGAGTAGGGTTAGCAATGCTTTCACTTTACAAAGCTTCAGTGAACCAGTTTTATGTGACTTCTCATGTAGGGCATGAATACAGGAAGATGGCATCAAGACAGAGATGTTCCTTTCCTTGTTTTCTGCAATGTCTTTCATAAGGTTAGCATATTATCTCTTTGTGATTGTAGCATTTCCTATATTGCTAAAAATGCTGTATCCGAATGAAATGAAATACCATTGCACAAGAAAATGTGAAATTTTCTTCTTATAATATTATTACTTAATGATCAGTGAAGATGCTCACTGTGAAGTTTTGCCTCTGACCACAGTGCATCCAGCACTCCTGACTTGGCTCAGAAGATCAGTGAATGTTAGAGAAAAGTTGATGCCAAGATCTTGTATGTGGTTAAAAATGCAATTTCTAATGTAAAGAAATGGAGAGTCAGCACAGCAGAAAATCCTGGAAAGGAGGGATTTGACTTAAGCTGACTTATGTCTAAGCATTAAGACAGTTAAATTAGAACTTTGAAATTACCTAAGTGCTGATGCATCCCTGCAGCGATGGCTCTGAGTCATGTGGGCTGCGAGTTGAAGGTGGGAGGATGGCACTCGTGTGATGCAGTGTGTGGCACAGCTTGGGGGTAATGAATGCTTTTAAGCCCTCTAGCTTGCTGAAAGCAGTCTCTTTGAGAGAGAAAATAAAATATCTGATGATTCTGAGCTGTGATTTTCTCTTGTTCAGTACTGAATAAAGCTAACTGATGCTAGCCAGATCTAAGACAATCTTGTACTGTGCTTTAACTCTGCCTGCAGTAGGGAAAAACCTGGTTAGGTGAGAACYAATGGTAGTATTAGTGAGGAGAGGAAAGAAATAGAAGAGGAAGGGCTTGAGGAAAGAAATCCTTGGAAAAAAAATTCAGAACTACCCAGTGCATTAGTTATTACCTGTTCAGCTTTATGTTTTAAAGGAGAAGCTGCAATGCAAATGGCTGTATAACACACATTATATATATATATATATATATATATTTATATATATATATATATAAACAATCGTGCTTTTGGCACAACTCTTTGCAGGATGCAATGATCACAAACATTTATTCATTTATTGGCTCCTAGTTCTGAGGTAATTGCAACTCTTAGAACTGTTAGAACTCTTATCACATTCATAGGAGTAACAATAGGACAATGACAATTTCTGATTTCATCAACATAAACTTTTTGTCAGTGATTTTACTGTCTCACGCCTTGAGGGGGGAAGGTGTTTTCTTTCYCAGTATCAAAGCAGTTGTGTAAATATCCAAACCCAACCTTAACTTTGAGACAAAACAGGTGGTTTTGTTTTGCTTTCTTTATGGTTTGATAATATTGGGGCCAAGTTTGATGAGATGAAGAATACACAGTTCTTTAAAAAGACTTACCATGCTATGAATATTGTCATAAAAATACATGGTTTTGTTTTCAGGTGGCAGAAGCAATATTGTAWGCATCCTAAGGGGTTAATAAGGTAAGCTGGTGACTGATCACGATCAGCCACTGTTAGGGAAACTGATAAGTGCATGCCATGTATCTGCACTTTCTAGAGATAAAATTTCCTTAACAGAAATGAGCTATGTATATCTCATGTGTTCTCTGTATTCTTTTTTCAGGAAAGAACCTTTATTTGACTTATTTTGTGTCCTAGATTCAAGTGGGCTAAGCAAATCGTATCAGTGACTCCACAACATCTGAATAATGGGAGCTTTGATGGCTTTTATGGTGCAGAAATCTTATATAAGCCTAAAGTATATGATAACAGCCCCATGTATTCCTTCTGCAGATGACCTCTAGTGTGTTAGCTAATCAAAAAAAAAAAAAAAAAAAAAAAAAAAAAAAAAAAAAAAAAAAAAAAAAAAAAAAAAACCAGTGAAAAGACAGGGTGTTTATCTCATTTACACACACATCATTGAAGGAGAATTTTGAGCTCTTATGCCTTACATTTTGTCCAGCTGTGCAGAAATTTTATACCCGTTCAAGCTATCCAAAGTGAAGCCTTTGTAAAAAGTCTCTCTCAAGCATATTGTCCTATGTACATTTTTGCTATAGCTTGACATCAAAATATGTGACATTTTTATATTTATCTTTTTTTTCCCCTTGGAACCCTCAGGTTTCCAAGCAGATAATGCTGTAGCAATAGAACATTTCAGATCTGTGACATTGCATGTGACTCTATGAGTGTTTGTGTAGGATATGATTTGGTTTATTGCTTTATGATGAACTCAGAATGCTCAGTGCTGTACACAGCATAGAAGAGTTTGTCTTTGCCTCAAGGAGCTCCTAGCCTGAAGGTTGGTTCTGGGGAGTCTTGCGTGGGAATATTCAACCACACTGTCAGATGTCTCATGCTGATGTGACCTCTGCTCTACAAAAATATTTTATTTTTGACTTAAGAAAGCATCATTCCCACCAGCAAAGATATTCATGCTAACCTTTTCCAGAAATGCTACAGCAGTGTTTTTCAGCTTTGTGGCAAATCATGATGTTCAAATTTTCCCCTTGGTCATGTTGAATTCCCAGAATATCAGGGGCAGAAGTTATTAAAGGCAATGTTACCCTCAGAGTCCCAGTACCCTGTGAGTTTCCAGTCTGTTGGGTGTTTTCAGTAAATATGGAAGGAAAACACATTATCAGATGTATATTTATATAATAGTGCAACTATTGAAATTACTAACTCCCAGTTGATATGGAAAAAAAGGACTCCTCCCTGACCCCACATCTTAAACATTTGCATAGCCTTTAAAGCCATAGTTCAGTTAATTTTGTGTTTTACTAGCCAGCAAACTGTCAGGATATTTGTATAGCCTTTCCAGCCCTAATAGCATTTGTTAAGATGTCAAATATGATAGATGTTCTTTCCAGTGTACAGTAGCCTGATCTGAAGCAATTTGCACTGTGGAGGCACCATTCAGTGTCAGCTGAATCCCAGGAGTTTTCTGAAATTCACTGACTCATTATTCTGGCTCAGTATTTAACACTTCCTAGYGGAAAGTTGAAGTCCTAAGGTCCTTTAGGAGGTGCTAGCAAAGTGTTTTACTGGCTGCTAAGCAAAATATGAAGACCTAGCCTGGTTCTTGTCTATGAAGAAGTTATTTTGTGAATGAGTAAGTGCTCTGTTCTCATCAAAGATGACATGACAGGCTCAAGACATCACTGAATATCGTAGATTCCTTAAGGCTTGAAAAACCCTCTAAGATCAAGTCCAGCTGTTAACCTAATACAACTGTATCAGCCATATCTCCRAGTGCCACATCCACATGTTTTTTTTAGCACTTCTGGGGATGGTGACCCAACCACTTCCTTGGGTAGCCTGTTCCAACATCTGATCACTATTTCAGTGAAGAAAATTTTCCTGATAAACAATCTGAACCTCCCCTGGTGTAACTTGAGAGCATTTCCTTTGTCCTATCTCTTGTTACCTAGGAGACTGACTTCCACCTCATTACAACCTCCTTTCCAGCGATTGTAGWGARTGATAAGGTCTCCCCTGAGCCTCTGCTTCTCCAGKCTAAACAACCCCAGCTCCCTCAGTTGCTCCTCACTTGTGCTCCAGACCCTTCACAGCCTTGTTGCCCTTCTCTGAACATGCTCCAGCCTCTCAATATCTTTCTTATAGTGAGGAGCCCAGACCTGGACACAGCACTTGAGGTGTGGCCTCACCAGTGCTGAGTGCAGGGGCACAATCACTGCCCTGATCTTGCTGGCCACACTGTTTCAGATGCAAGCCAACATGGGGTTGGCCACTTGTCACCTGGGCACACACTGACTCATGTCAGGCTGCTGACCAATACCCCAAAGTTCTTTTCCATCAGGCAGCTTTCCAGCCTCTCTTCCCCAGGCCAGTGGCAYGTGAACTGATGCTGTATGGTATACAAAATATATAAATATGTAATGAAAATATAATGCCTGGGGTTCACCTCTAGTCTCAATGAAGTTGGTAACTGATCACAGTGGAGAGGATAGGTTTAGAGCAAACTGCCTCCAGCACTTTGACTTGACTCGGTAAGGYAGTGAAGCAGGAATGTCATATTGTTATAGCTAGAAATAGCCTTTGGATCAATTTTATCTTACAATAAATATGAGAATCATAGAATTCTGCTGTACTAGCTGGAATCAGGAAAATCATCTCTTTTGGAATATAATTTCCGTATCATTAGAGAAGAATATCAATGATTTCTTCTGAGTAAGGACAGTTTAGGTCTTTTGTTGTTCTAGTGGGATCCTATGTAAAGTCCACATGCTTCCTGAGGAGGACTTTGAGTGTTCTTCATTCTGCTTTCTATATGAATTTTCAGTACTCTCTTTCAGCGAGAAATAGCCTTGAGATCTTCACTTCCTGAAAGTGACTGCAGAACATTATGTGTCTAAATAATGAGCTCCAGTAGGGTGTATCTTACCAGCAGTCAGTGCTGTCTGGAAGGTTAAAGTCCCTATTAATGTTTGGATGGGAGCCAAAATGGCTTCCACTCCATGTTAGAGACAACCATCTAAAAATGTTGTGTTATGGTGTGAGCCACTATCATTCAACAGATGGCACATGTGGTACAACATCAAGCAATTCAGTTGCTGTTTCTTGAGTTCCTCCACCAAGTAATGAAAAAAATGTTAAAAACTGACAGAAAAAAAAACATATATAGGATTCAAATGTTCTTATATGAGTAGCTGAATAAAAAGAGTCATTTTTTTCCTTGTTTATATTTAATTTGTYAATCTGTATAGACGTAGTATAGGACTATATAGAGATGTATTTGTAGCACAAACAAAATTGTATTATTTATGAAGCTGGTAGAGGAAACCAGATATTATTAATYCAAGTGAAATTATTGCTATTTTCCTCTGCTACAATAAAATAGAGAAAGAAGAAGGTACCAGATAAGAGGGTTAAGGGCAGAGATATAGTTATATAGAGTTATAATTCAAGGCCTACATTTCAGTGTGGKTAGCTTCTGTACATATATGTGAGCTGTGCTGAAAACAGCAGTGCTCAGGCTAAGAGAATGCTTTTCCAAATCAACCATTTGAATTTCATATATAAGTGCTTATCTGTGAGGGAAGATTAATTTTGTTTAGAGAAGGATTGCTTGGATTGATGAGGGAAAGTACCAGAAATGGAAAACAGGTATGTGGGCAGACACAGAAGCCTATCAGGTGTGGTTTGTCAGTAGCTGGTCCCTTAGATCCCTTCAGAATGTGGTATAGCTCTGCTGCTGCAACATTATATATGCCATCAGCAGCTTTTGCTTTGTCATTTATACAGATTGACATTCTTTATGAGAATAAAATTACTGATCTATTCTTTTGATGTATGTTAAACCTTGCATTCAGTTTACCGTTTAGCATATCTGAAAGGGGACTGAGATGAAGGATTATGCAAAAGAAAGTCACAGATTATACCATCACAGTCCAGGCAGACATTTGGAAACATATGCTGATTGCCTTTATCAAAAAAATATCATCACTTAAAAGACTTCCTGTAGTGCTCAGTATTTTGTTTGTACACATGTATCACGGCATTAGGCAGATCTGAGTGGGAACTTTCCTCAGTGATATTTTAGTAATTAAGGAGAGCTCCGGGGAACAGCGATACTGATGCCAGCTGTATATTGCATGGTTTTGGCTTAGTCCACCTGACATGCACAAGCCTACCCAGCTTCACAGGGGAAGATGTGTATTTTAGCAGCTCTGCAATCTTTGAAAGGTCTGTTGCAGTAAAGCATGTTTTTATCATGGGTTTTATTAAGAGGTATTTTTGCTTTTGCCCATCAATCTTTGTCTTCCACAGTGAACAACAAGACAAAGTTTGAATTTAGTTTGCATGCTTTTTTCAACACTATCTTCAAGAATAATTTTTTCACCTGCAAATGATCTAAATCTCAGAAGTGCAATCAAACATTTTTTTGAATTGCTGCCGACTTGCCTTTCTGTCAGGGCACATGAGGAAATCAGGAGAAAAATGTGTCTTCTCTTTGCACAGAAGAAGCTCTGAGGCACAGCCTCTATATCTGAAAGCTTCTTGTATCTTTGCCTTTCCCTGTTGAAGGTTACACCTCTTGGCAAAATTTAGCCTGCAATATTTCAGCTGTTTGCACCCAGAATATAAAGAATTCAACTCCTAATTTGCCTTGCATAGAAATTTTCACTTCTGTACTTCAGCTCACTGATCATGTGCTATTACAGTCATTTGTGGGCCTGTACTATGAATAACATCAGGGATTTAGTCTGATGAAATGGGAAAATGGTGGAAAAGCAAAAAGGACTATTGAAAAGAAATAAACAGGAGCAGATCCTTATGCCAGTGGAGGTGTTGAACTTTCTGCATCATGAAGTTGGGGTTTAGGTCAATCACTTTTCTTTCAATGGGAATATAGCCTAAAGATCTAGACAACTGCTTGTACATTGTCAGGAAGAGGCAACATTTGGTACAAGAAAGAGATCCAAAAGCATTTCTTTTTACAAACTTAATGTTTTTTAAGCTTTTGTGAGAATGTCTAAAAGCTTTTCTGTAATAACACTGTAATTTATTGCAGTAGCAGTAATGCCCCATAAGTTGAATTTTTTTTCAATGGTAGTGAAWCTAGCATGCAAATCTGAGATAGACTTGCTGTTGTCTGTGAGCTGTCAGTGCAGAACTCAGTACCACATCTCCACTTCTTTTGAAGCACATTTTGAAATGTATTTGTGATCATTCATTAATAGTCTTTGTGGCTGCAGTGTGTAATTTATATTCACATAGGCCAACCTCTGCTTCTTTTAGTGTTGTTTTTTTAGTGWTATTTTGTGCATGTGAAGAACATAGTTGGATTTGAATAGCTTTTAGGTTTAAATGCTGGTTTTAAGTTTACCTTGCCTGTAAGGGCAAAGTCCTAAAGATTCAGGCTAAGACTTAGTCTTGAAGCATACCTTTTTTTGATCAGTAGTGGRTCAGTTGTGAGGAATCATTCTGATATTCTTCTCCACTATCTTCAGTATCCTCCTTAGATATCCACTGAAACTATTAGATCAAGGTGATCATCAGGAGTTCCTTCTGTGGTCAATGAGTTAATCATTTTTACCTTTAATCCTAATTCTTAGACAGCTAAAATATAATATATTGAATGCTTAATTTTATTCTGTAAACTTTTATTAGAAAGTAAGTTTTGCTTATGTCAGAGACATCTTTCTGTTTTTTGTTTTTTGTTGATTATCATGGATTATCTGGTATTTAAAAGAAGAAATTATAAGGCAATAATATGGAATGAGCCCTCAAAGAAATTAAGTTTCTAATTATTTTTTAACTGATACACAGCGCTTCTCATGAGCTTGTGTCTGAGTCTCTGTCAAAAAATTCCAAAGGTGTTGTGCATTTATGTAAATAATACATATTGATTGTTCATTACCARTTCTCCCCTGTACCAATACTGAAAGAAACCATCTTCATTTGAGCCTTGCCTCTCTTTGTCAAGGCATCACAGATTGTGCTTTTGCCATTAGAGTGTGTTGGTATTGGTCAAAACAGCAGCTGTCAGATCTGCCCAGGGAGTGATGACATCACACGAACTATAGCTGCCACAACTGCAGCAATCTTGTAAACAAATTGTCTCCCGTTTCTGCAGCCCTCTTAAAATTGGAGGCTTGAAATAAGTTCACACGGAGTTACAAGTTTATCTCCATGTGTGTTTTCCTAGAATTCTTCCAGTTCTCTCTCTGTGCAAAGKCACCTTAGTTCTACTTCTGCTGGGAAGGGAAATCAACCATAAAATCCAAGGTTTTTTAATGTGATTTTACTGAGTTTTGTCTATATTGTATTTCTTTTTCCATGGAAAGAAAGATCTAGGTTGATTTAAATATTATCAAGTTAATCTATAAAGGCTTGGTTTTCCCCCTCATATTCTTAGAACCTGTTCTATTTAGACCTTTTTTTCCTACTARCATGTCTTTCCCTATTAGTCCAAATTATGTTGCAGCCTGTCTAATGTAGTTGTAGCTATTCATTTGTATAACACAGTAATAATGCTTGCAGGTCTTGCAAATAACAGAATCAAGAAATAACAGTTTTAGTTTATGAACATAAAAAAGCGGTGTTCATTTAAGGTCTGGCTTCAGGAACTGTGTCAACATGTTTGAAGTGATAATAACCATTTAATGCTTTGAAATTGTTTCTATGTAGAAAAACAACATCCAGATATTTATTTATGTGCCATTATCTGAAGGTAAATGCTTTGTTTGTTTTCTGATATTTTTGGTGTTTGCTGGTATCCTTTGAACCTGCTAAGAAATATCCTGGCTAAGATATGATAAAACATTATGTATTGTGAAAAGCTGCAATAAAACTTGAAAATCTTCCACAATCAGGTCTATTCTAGCAATTTAAAAGTGGCTGTTTCTTGACCAACAAAATTACAAATCAATCTTCTACTGTAAAGAATAACAATTCACATTGGATTTTAAGAGCTATTTATAATACAYAAGATCTTCAAAGTCATTTCTACGTGGCCAATTTCAGTACAGACATTACTAATTCATGCAATGACCAAGCTCATAGTCACTGATACCTTACAGAGCAAAATTGCCCTTGTACTCCTTTGTACTTTTTTCTACTGCAATAAGAGAACTGTGTTACTGAAGAAGAACCTCCTAATTCTCATTATCAGTTGCAGAAAACATGCATCATAACTGGATTCAACAGAAATCCTTTAATGATGAGGGGAAGAACATTTTCTTTAGGATTGTGTTCCATCTGTTTAATGTTCAGCTTGATCTTGGAGCAGTTGGTAGTAAAACTATTTAAATTCTTATTGAGCTTCTACTAGCATGGAAAAATAAAGTAGARCAATCTTGAGCAGCTTCACTTTCAGACAGCTAACTGTGACAGAAGGGCCAGAAGCCTGTCATGCTGTGAAACATAAATTATCTTAATATCTGATGATACATGGCCAAAACTTATAAATTCATATTTTTCCTTAATCTTTCAAATTAGGGGGAGAACTTTTTGATTGCCAGGGAATTAAAATGTTTTCAGAACTCTTTATATATTTTGATAGTTTTCCTGAGTTTTTATTGTATAATTTATAAATTTTTGCTTTTGTTCTTTCTTAGTTAGTCATCAAAGGTAGCTAGATATTAAAAAAAACAACCAGTAAATTAAAMAATGAGAAAGGCTTCATGGGTTTCAATGAAGCTTGTGCTGTAATACGGAAAAAATAAAAATAAATTATATTTTAGAAGTCACCATGATTTTTAGAAAAGACTACTATCCTCTTTTAGAATGGACCTAGGAGTTATAAAATGTGGACGGATTATAAGTCTGCATACAACCATGTATGTTCTTGTGAAGAACTGAGTTGAACCAGTATAGTAYTGGAACAGCTTAATTACCAGAAAAATTAAAGTTTTCAATTGAAATGAACAACAGAAAAGTAGTAATAAGAGGTTTCGGGTAGTAATAAGAATTTTTTGCAGTAGTTAATACCTCTTGATTAAGTAAAAAGATAAGTTGCCTGACCCGATTCTGTGGCTTCAGATAATTTCATTATAGCCTGAGTTAAAATAAGATTTAGAATAATTCTGCTAAAGGTAATAAATTATCAAACAAGAGCAAAAAAAAAAAAAWAGCTGTGTTGTGCTGATCAGGATTCTAATCCTTATGGAACAGCGCAGAAATGAGAAACCATCTACACAGACTTTTCTGATATCGTCACAGTTTTTCATCTATTTTTGCTCAAGACTGCCTGAGCCAATGATACCATTTTTTATTTGAGTAGCCTTTGACAGAATTTCCCTGCATGAATTTTCTACTGTATTAATTTCTGCTAAGATTAATTAAGATTTGATGAACCTCTTTCTTGCTATCACGTTTTTAATAAAATTAGAGAGACCAGAACATGAGTGTTGTCATGAGAAAACTTGTGCAGATAAAAGAGGGATTTGATTTCTCTGTCTCTGCAAATTGTGATCTTATCTTCTAAGACATGTGTTCATCTATGTTTGCTATTTTAAATATGTCCAGGAGAATAACAGATACATTATCTTGCTTCGAGTTTCTCTCACGGGCATTGTAAGAATAAGAAGATTTAATTAAAAGAGAGGGAATTTTATGAGAACCCATAATGTAAACATACTTCTATAAACTCACTAGAGTTACAGCTCCTTAAATTAGTTATATTAATTTCTGCTAACTAAGAAGAATAATTGAGCTGGATTCTTTAAACTGTTTTTGAATTATCTTGCTGTTTAGACCTCAAATCAGAAAATTTCATGAAGAAGGAAAAAGTTGCTTCATCTGCAGAAATCTGAGTCAGAGCACAGCTATATTATGCAAATCTTAACAGTAAAAATAGCTTTGAATGAAGGACTTGTTTTCATTAGCAGTGGGGTAAAATGGATAGTGGGTGTCTCTAATCAGCAGTTTCTAGTGTGGTTTGGAAGGTTAAAGATAAAATATTCATAGCAGAAAATGCCTTTCCCTCTTACATTGAAATGTGTTTTAAAAGTTAAAGTCAAAAAGGGACCATTAGTTTATATATATGTGTGTATGTGTGCTCATATATAGATAAATAAGTGCATATTTAATAGGGTCTGCAGGACTAGGACAAGGGGTAATGGCCTTAACCTAAGACAGGAGAAAGAATAGTTAAATGGAATAACTTTTTTTTTGCAGCGGGGGTGGTGAACAACTGGCACAGATTGCCCAGAGAGATTGTATGTGCCCCATTCCTGGAAACRTTCGAGGTCGCGCTGGACACGGGGTCTCTGAGCACTGTGATCGAGTTGAAGATGTCCCTGCTCATTGCAGATAGTTGGRCTAGGTGACTTTTAAGGGGTCCTTCTAATCCAAACCATTCTGTGATTTTATGATATCTATGTAATGGTAGATCATTAAACCTTGTCCACCTATCCCTGGATTAATTAAAATTTTATTTCAACTTAAGTCATTAGGAGAAGATAATATTGCATGCCAGAGGGGAAAACAGACAGGAACAAGGTGTCTAATATAAAATACCCTAATCTTGCTAAAGTAGATAGATCCAAGTAATCCCAGTAGTTAGCCAAAGGACTTGAGGTCCCAGATTTTTTTTTTTCCATTCCGTCCATCCAGATCTTGTRAAAAAATGCAAGAAACAATTTCTTTTCCAAATCATCTGGGTTAATCCATCTCATTACAAGAACCAGGCACAACAGCCTGTGAAATTAAGAAAAAAGTGTTCTTTTTAGCTTAAAGAAATTATCCRTCTGTCCTGCCTCGGCCATGTCCTCAGGGAGTTTTCATTATCACTGTGCTGGAAACAATTTGTAGATCTGACTTAGTGTTTGATAATGTGCAGTAACTGATTCTCAGGTTGGTACAGACCTTCTCAGTCCTCACTCATTTTACTGGACTTTTATTCATTCAAGTGGACACAAAAGGCTACAATTACTGCTACAAGGTGGTAGTCTAGTAATGAAACAGCAAAGATACTTTTGATCAGTAATTTGCTGGACTTGACTTGCAAATCAGTTATTTGTTCTTTCAAATGGAACTTTACTTTGTGTCACTTATAAACTGTGTTTACTTCTGTAAAACAGGCAGCCTGGCACTTCAATAATTACAGAGCCCACTTCATACCAGTGCTGTGAATATTGTATTCTGATAGCAGGGCTTCTGCTAGATGCTAGGCTGCTCCACCACTTTCTTACTTGCTGAAACTCTGTGGGAGGATGTATTTAGTGAGATATTTTGAAAAGGGAAAATTTAGATCAGGGTGAAAAAGCATAGATTTTTCTTCCAGTTACAAGAAAAATATAAGTTTGTCATGTGCATCTGAGTACCCGGTCATTGTTACACATTGTTACCCGGTCAGACACTCACAAACAGTGATCGTTTGAAAAAATACCAAATAAACCATTTGGGAATTTAGCATCGGAATTATCCCTCTCAAACAGTGTCTGGTTGACACTCTCAAACAGCAAACATAGGTTGCTGGATGTGTGACTGTAGGAGTCTCCATTGCAGGGTCTTCTAACTCTAACAGGGTTTCTCTAACTGCATTGGAAATTATTAYTCTGCTGAATTCCTATAATTTGGCTGACCCCTGTGACCACTTCATTATATACACAAATCATTGTTACTAATAATCTTAAATGTCATATAAAATATCTCTAACTGTGCATAAAAGGCTGTTTTATCTGACTATTTTTTTATCTGCAGAAATGATTTGTCTTGACTATTTAAAGATAACTATGTACAGCTTGGCCAATTTTGCAGCAGGGCCTGCCTGAGAAGCATCTGGAATAGCCAGATGCCCCATGCAGTATGCTAATGTATTCATTGGAATGTTCAAATTGGTCTGTACATATTAGGAGGTGCTTTGGGAAGTGTGTGGAATTCCCACCTCGGGACTCCTCTGCTAATTACTCATATATATTGCTGTGAAGGAGGCCAGGAGCTCAGTCAGTCACCTTGGCTAGATTAATGTGCTGTTTCAGCTGGATGTCTCACCTTGCAGCGGGTTCCTGGGCCACTAGGGAATTTCTGACTCAGGTCCTGGAAACCAGCTATGCAAATAAAACTATAGGACAAACTTGAATCTTATATTAGTAGCTACAGTTTCAGAGCTCATGTCACATTGTACAGTACATACTCAAACTTGCAAAAAACATAGATCTATATCGGTGACTTTGGTGGAAGTGAAATACAGGCTTGATGTTTTGATGTCATTTTTCTRAGACCTTGTTATACATCAGACATGCAGCACAGGGAGGAGTTGCAGTTTTGTTCATGTAAACAGGCTTTGTCAGGCTTTTGTCCACAGAGATTTGGGAAGTGGAATAGACATGCAATAAAGACTATTGGTTGCTGTCTTACTAATTTGTCATGGATCCTGATTTAGGATCCTGTCCATCCAATTTGTGATTTAGACCACTCAAAGAATYGCTGTTAATGGGGTTTAACAAGGAAAGCTCAAGGCAGATCACTTAGGCTGTCATATTTATGGAAAAAAGTGGTTGGCTCCTAACCAAATTKCCTACAATGTATGAGGCTCCTTGTACCTATAACTTTCTGAGTTCCTTGAGTCTTGGAAAAGCTGCCTGATATTCATGTGTTATTCACATGATCGATGTTCCAAGCTTGTATGTACTGATGTTCAGAGTCTCTGTTGCTTTGTGGGTTTCCTGGAGGAGTTCTTGGCTCAGCTACTGCTCAGGCCTTTACCTCCTGTGAAGCTTGTATTGAGCTACCACTGCCTTGGTTAAGGGGTTCACATCTGTCCCACCATCGTCATGCAAGACTATGAGTATTGACATTCACATCTATATAAAAAGAAGCTGATTGTGATTAGAACACCMCTTTTCAGTATTTTCAGTGCTAGTTAATAGTATTAAGTGTTCTTGTACCTACAACTGGGCGTCATTTATTAGGCAATGTTGAGTCTTTTATGTCTGGTCCATCTTGTAACGGACTCTGCTCTTCATAAAGTCGTTGTACTTGCAAGGACAATTCTGGTTCATTTGCTGGACCGAAGAGCCAAGGGTGATCTCATTGCYTCTTTCACACCTGAAATGTTGTATRCCTTAAGTATCGCATATTATTCCACCAAAAGTTCTTAGATTTATTTACTGGGTGAGAAGAGTAAGGATTTTCCAAATTTTCCTTTGGCTATTGTAGAGACTGACCAAATGCTTGTCAAGTAGACCAAATTGCCTGACAGATAGGCTGGTTGTTTTCTCCCTCATACCTTCCTCATTGGCATTTTTTTTTATTAAAGCATCTCACTTATGGGAGAAAACTCAAACTGGTATGAGAAAGCAAGAAAGTTATCCTGCAGACCACACGCAGACAGTATGAACTGTATAAGGARGAACAACCTGGAGGGTATAAATGATTTCTCACTCAGTTTCCAGATAAGATATTTATTTATGTATGAGTAAAAAGAAAGGCATAGAACATTTCCTCTATCATTTTTTAAGCTGTCTYGTAAGTGTGCATATTGATCCATAGCAGTATAACCCCTATTAGCATTGCTAATGCTACAATCAAAATTAATTTACAACTAAACCAGATTCTGTTTGTATTCATAAAACATTGAGGTGGGTTGACCCTGACTGGCCATGAGGTGCCCACCAAGCTGCCCTATTACTGTCCTCCTCAGCAGGACAGGGCAGGGATAGAATAAAATAAAAACATTTCTAGCTACCCATACAAAGTACAGCTGTGAGGGCTGATATGGGGAAAATTAACTCCATCCCAGCCAGACCCAATACAGATGTTAATGGACTGATTATTATTTAATAACTGCATCTATTATATWAAAAAAAATGTTCATATTCTCCATGAAAGTAACATTTCTGTCAAATTTGAGTAATTGTAATTGTTTCATTCTAAGAAGAAGGATAATKTGATGGGAGATTTTATGCTTTAACAGTAAATATATGTAGTGAGGTTTTTGGTAGCAAACCTTGTAGAATGAAAATCCCGTGTAAATTTTTCATTAGCACTCTGCCACAGAATCTCTCAAAAGCTCACAGACAATGTAAGGCTTATAAACATGATTTACGAATATTAATCTTAATGTCAGTGACATTTTCAGGAAAAGTAGGCTGAAGTTAGAAGTACTTACTAACAGAAGGCTGAGGACTCCAGCGATTAACAGGCTATCTTAGTATTTATGGGAAATGGATTGGGTTTTTCCACATGGTTTGTCAGGAGCTTAGTGTTCCTCTTTATATTAAAGTGGAATGATGCAGGGACTGGAAGTCATTAATGTACAGAAATAGGAACCAAATAAGTCTCTCAGATCAGGATTAATAACATTAGTGTTACATGATAACTCTTCTCCTTTTTCTCCCTCTTTCTCCTTTTCTCTTTCTCTTTTCTTGCAAAGAAGGAGACAACCCCCTCCCCCCAAAACAGCAGCAATCTGCATTTTAATTTTAACACCCAATAGGACATGGATAATGCTCTTTCAGTCATATTCCATATGGAGTTGGCTCTGGTGTGTAGCTTTTTTGGTAATGACATCAAAATAATTATTATGCAGTGACCTTTAAAGAAGACATTTTTTATCTCATCATAGATATTTATMTATATTTAACCAGTTTGAGTACTCACAGGCTAAATATTCTCTGTCCTATCRTGTTAAACACAGGATAATTACTGCTTGATGTATTGAGACAGTGGAAGAAAGAATGTGTGGGATTAACTTCAGTAAGTGTGTTTTATTTMTGTATGGTTGGTTGGGTTTTACAATAATTTATAATAAATTTGCATCATGCCCGAGAATTGAAAACATTCTTTAGTTACATTATGGAATGTGTGGGAGTATGCATAAATCAGATGGGCTAAACACTAAGCATTGCCCAAATTGCTTGTGAAATATGACAAGAAAGATGTCTAGGGGAAATGTGGGCACTCATATGAAAGGTTAATTTTGTGTGCTACTGAAATTGCATTTAGAATCTCTGGGTTCACTAGTAGTGCACACATTTTACACCTGAATCCCAAACAATAACAATATTGGTTACTTGTTTACACTTCATAAATAAATGCACTTGCAATACCTATGTTACAGAATTATTGCAAGGATTACCTGGATGGTTCCTGTTGGTCCTATGGCTTAAAAAAATGTTGCATTTAATTTCTTTCTCAATTTTAACGTGCTCAAAACATTCTAAAGCTTCTAAGTTTGGCAAGATAATAAAAAGGTATATTAACGTATGTTCTTGTTTTGCAGTTCTAAATAAAATGCAACTACTTTGATGAAATAAAAAGATCAAATGCATTTTTCCCTTTTCCCCCAAGTGCAATACAATTTTTTCTTCTTAAAATAGGCTTTTCTCATTATTTTATTTTATGTTTTAGTTTTAGTTTTATTTTATTTCTTTTTATTTTATTTTACCATATTATTTTCTTATTTATTTTACTTTTTGTCCAGAGAAATTTCAGTCTTTTTTAAGTCAACAAAAGATAGACACATCTTACAGCTCACTTTTGCAAATTCTGCCCTCTTCTTGCTTAGGAGATGATTCTTTCTTTGGTATGGCTGAAAGTGTCATAAAGATTAGCCTCTGTATATATGARCCATTTCTTTTCATTAGACTGAGTTCATAGTCATAAAGTCTGCTGCACTGTGTGTCCATGAGCAGATGGATTCCATTGTTGTTGTCACAGTCAATAGGTATTTTATCCTATTGCTAAAGTAATTTCATTGGCAAATCTCTGCTTTTCCCAGGACAATGAAATTTGCGAGCAATTTAATAACTTGGAGGCCTTTTTAATCATAAAACATTTTATATAAGTAACAGTTTGAGACTGTATCTATGAATAGATTAAAGATGTTGAAWGAGACTTGCTACGGTTTTGATAAAGTATCTAAGTAATAAATGCCTATTGATGGGGAAAAATAGGAKATTTGAGTTACAAAACTAATTTCTTCTTTTTAAAATGCAAAATGTTGTTATAATAGGAYTGGAGAATTCCATACTTCTTTCCTGTATTAAAAAACCAAGACCATATCCTTGAAGTCTTTGTAAGTACACAAGAACCTAAACAACAGGCCAGCTCTGATTAGCAGGTCTCACCACCTTCAGTCTGCAGAGGCCTGTCTACATGAACACCACATATGAAGAATTACATAATTTTCAGGAAAAGTTKGAAACAAACAGCTTTTTATCCACCATTTTCTAGCCAATAAAAAAGCTTATTAGATTAGCAGTGAACAAGCAGCCATTAACTTTACTGTCTGAGCACAGACACATATTTAACAGCTATTCAAAACTTTCATTAGTTATAGGACCCAGTTATGTACTGTCCTTTATGTATACACGKGCTGGGACAGAGAACTTCACTGAAAAAAGTTTCTCCAATAAGTGTCCTGCTTCTTTTCTCCTTGAGTTTGTAGACAAGTAGAGGGTCAGTCTCTCCTCCTAGGTAACAAGTGATAGAATATCCCTTTGGCCACTTTGGGTCAGCTGTCCCAGCTGTGCTCCCTCACAGCTTTTTATGCAGCTCCTCCCTGGCATGAGACACTGAAAAGTCCTTGACTTTGGATAAGGACTATTACCAGCAACCAAAAYATCAGTGTGTTATCAACTTTATTCTCATCTTAAATCCAAAATACAGAAGAAAATGAGCTCTATGCCTGCCAAAACCAGGGCACTGAAGTACTGAACTATGTGTTCTRTCTGTACCTACATTTCCTTTTCTGCAATGTGGTAAGACTGATTTGCCACTGCAGTCTTCTCCATAGTTAACTTTTATGGAATGTCTGTCCTTGTCCAAAAAAAACCCGCTCTGCTCCAATTTTGGTAAAATCATCTTCTAAAGGAATTTCATCTTCCTCTGCCCATTTGATCAGCATAGACAAGAAGTACAGTATGGTTCCCCTGGCTCTAGAAAATGGTAGAATCCCAGTGTTTCCATTTGAGCTATTMATGATTTAATCTTTAATGCAATATTCTATACACTTTTGATTTTTCTCATATTTTCCAGTTTTATATTAGAATGGTGCTGCCCAATCATGATGAAACAATATTTAAACCTTCATGGTATTTGTTTAGTAAGTATGAAGCAAAAATGAATTATTTTGAATGAAAGGTCACATTTTACTGCACAGTTGAAAGACAATGTTTTGAAAGTCAGATAAATATAAAATTTCAGAAAGTGTCTTTCTGTTATCTTGGAGTTTCATAAAGTTGTATATTAGCTTATTATGTGAATGCTACCTATGCATATCCAGAGACCCTGAGTTTGCTTTTTCACCATGTCTCCTTAAGGGTAAGGATTTTTTTTGGTTACTGAAAACAAAAGCTTAGGAAGAGAGTATAGTATTGACATGATAAATGTAATTTATACGGGAGTAACTTTTACAGAAGTTTTTTTTTTTAATCAATTATTTAAGATTTTGGCTTTGTTTAATCTGCCTGACAAATTATTTTACAGAGAAGATTCGCTTACTCTACTGCTTTATTATTACTGTATTTCCATAGTGAAATAGAGTGACTGTCTTAATTCCTAGGTCTTATCTTGCCTTTTTAGTCAAATTAAAACTGATGTGTTTCTTGTTTTCATTATTAAGTCAAAAAGTGATGAAGAAGATTGTAGAGAGACCTTTCAGTGGCCTAAGCAGAGGAAAATGTAGGCAATAGCAAAATGCTAATAAAACTTGTTTTTCTCTTTGTCATCAGCTTTAGGTACAATAAGCTTGAAAATATAAGTGAATTAAGGAAACAATGGTCATATGTTTTTACAGAAACACTGCTTCCTATTGAAATGGATATGAAGCAAGTAATTTTAATAAAATTATCTAATTGCTTCAGCTAATTGGTTTTAATAGCTATATTAATCTTAAAAAAATTCTATTTTTCAAATTGAAGGAAACTGTTGAACATAAAAATTAATAATGAGATGAACACAGGTTAATTATAGTTAGTCATCCAGATTATTCTTAAAACATTTATTGAAAGGAAGATTGACACAAAAGCAGTTTGCTGTGATTTATTTAGACATGTATACACTTATTATTTCCCAAAAAGTAAATTCAAAGAGCTCTCTAAGCTTCTTTAAATACTCTTCTACTGATAATTCTGGCAGATAARGTGTGTTCTTAGAGTCTTTCTTAGACTTCCCTAGAAGACTGCCAYAGAATGTCTTGCAAACTTTGGAGAAAAGTCTACAGAACTTCTYCCTACAATGGATAGCTCTGCAAATCTCTTGCAACCAGCCTGAACCTTAGGGAAGACAATCAGATTTCTGGGCTTTTGCATCCTTTCTTGTTTGGAAAGTAAGGGCCAGTACCAACCTGTACCTTACGATCCACTTACTGCCACCTTAGGTCTTTATTTAGTGAAGGAGGAATAGAAGAATTATCTGGCTTCTCTGTATAAATTCCTCTGGCATGTCCATCTCTGCAAAACTGAAGCAGTTGGTCAGTTTGAATAGGAATCAGGGAGAAAACTGAGTAAAGGTGCTGCATTAATGTCAAATGAAGGAAATTTAAGGCATAAAATCATATAGCTGCTGGAATATGAACACCACTTAAATTCTTGCTGGTGTTGCCAAGCTGATGAACAAGTGTTAAAAAGTGACTCGTTCAGCATGTGTTTAAATGGTTGCAGTATTCTGCAATTCTGACTGCTCCAGGTTATCTACTCTGTGCAGACACCTGCACAAGTGTAACTCAGTTTACAAATAYGTGATTCCTTACTAAACTACAGATAATGGAATATACCCCCTACRTTCTCTTCTTCCTGCTTATTTAGTTACTTCATCTACTTAAAAATTAAATTTAATTTAAAATCTAATTTTAAAAAGCTGGTAGTTTTCTTCTTAATATTTTTTTTTTACCAGCTTTTTATGTTAGTACTTTTTGTGTTGTTAACTTGAGCTTTGTCAGGGAATAGACAATATGTTTCCTGGACAGATAAGTTKGTTGAATTCTTACAAGTGTATCATTAACATACAGCTGTTATCCAAACATATCTAAAATCCCTACTTGGAAATTCTGCTTTGGAAGAAGATCATAGAAAAAARGTGCTTAAGATCTTTAACAGAAGAGCATATTTTGTGGCATTACTATTCTGTGACAAGACAGAATGTATTTCATGGAATGTGTTGTTGATCTTTGTTTACAAAGGATTTTTCCATCTCCAAAAGCAGATATTCAATTTGTAATGCCAGTTTTTAATTCCTGCTGTTAGTGGTTGCATTTTGAGAGATAAATTACATGGTGTAGAATTAGTACAGAAGTGTGTTTACARCATCGACCTTCTCATTGTTTAAATAGTGATAATTTATAATGAAAGATTTCTATACAGTGTATGTTGATAGTACTAAGATACCTCTAAGATTTTTTTTTTGTTATTTTACAAATAGAGTTTGGAGAGGGACATAATCAATGTTGCCATGCAATATTCCATTAAGCAAAAGAATTTATGAAAGGGAGATGTATGCCATTAGCTGACTGGGAGCTGCTCTAGAAAGTTTGTTGTGCTATCAGTACTAAAAGGATATTGGTCAGGGATTATTTCTTGCAATTTTCTTATATTTTATAAATGTTCCTACATCCTGAGGCATCTGTCATGTTTAAAGCATAAAATAATCTTGCAACAAATCAAGGAAACTTCATTTGCATGCAGTCATCTCCTATCCAGTGAACTGGTGGTAAAAAAGTTCTAATGTGCAGAAACTCTCTCAAATTATGGATGATTTTTTGTTTTGTAATTTATTTTTAAAAGAAATGCCATCACTGCATTTCTTTTCTCAAGAAATCTTTTGTGGCTATGAGGCTATGAAATTTTCTCCTGTTCTATGATTCTAAATATTTATTTCTTCTATGTAAAACTGCCTTTGCATTCTGAAAAGAGTCAGGGGATTGCAAATTGGTGGGGTTATGGTGGATGTGGCAAGSCAYTCTCAAGGTCAACATGCTCATCTGRCCACCAAAGAAAGGAAATARACTCAGCCACTGGAAATCACCTACCTCTTCAACACATAGATAGCTTTTCCATTTCCTTAAGCAGGTTTAACTTGCTTCTCAGGAGATTTAATAGGCACTGCCATTTTTATAATCTTAAAGCTACTTTTCTGTAAGGCTTACTGAATTTGTGTCACTTAGCTTTCTGATCATTCAGCCAAGCTGCTTATATGACTTCTTTCTGAGTGACTCATGTTTAGAAAAATGATTTGTACTTGGACAGTTAAAAACCTGGTAAATACTCAGTGCGTTGTAGAAATAATTGTGCATGTTCTGTGAGAAACGAAAGATGCTGCTGCCAATTGGCTGAGGAGGTGCATCACCAGCCTGACCTTTCAGCCAAGCCTCGGTGCTCAGTCACAGCTGACCAAAACTGGGTCTGTAGGTGATGTAAGACCWATATCTGTAATGATTGCATAGAAAATGCTGTTTATAGGGATTTGAGCAAACATTATTACACCGGCCTACATTTCTGTGAACACGGAGATGCAGTTAAAAATCTCAATTCTTGCATGAAACTGGATATGGAATAATACTGTTTGTCTGGGTTAWGCTTATGGTATAAATCCCATAGTGAGGGTTAGTGAGGCAAATAGGCACACAGAGACTGCAGAGGTGATTTTCCTTTATTTGCTTCACTGTCCTATTCACAATTTCATGCTGCATTTTTCTTGCTGTATGGTTTTGTTGCTGGTTAGGTGAGATTGCTGTCACAGACATGAACAMTCACAAGAAAGTCGTTGGACCAGTCCAGTTACATTCACCAAAATAGTGGTTTGATTGATTWTTTATGCTACAATTTCACCCAACTGGACATTTAGGAATATTTTTAGCCCCTGGCTTTCAGTAGTCTGTGCTTTTTACAACTGCCCATGGTTAGCTTTTGACTTTTATGAACCGGTTCTTTCCCAAGAAATACTGTGTCATGCTTTGGAAGCCAAAATACATCCAGCAGACAGGTTAGTTACATTTATTGTTTTTGAAGACTGAGATTTCCCTAGCATAGATGCATTTGCTCCATATCAGTTGGTGTCAGTGCTCAGGAATTTTCCTAGGTACATTTAATTATAACAATATAGATGTAGCCTAGATGTCTGGCCCAGACAACACTCTGCCTGCCTTCTTCCCAGAAATATGYAATTTGTTAAGTGTGACGCTGCACTTAATTGCATAGAGTGGACATCTGTGCATGCACAGAAGCACCCTGCACTGCAAGGTAAGAGCCTGTCTCCTGCCAAAAAGATGTGCTGTAGCTGTAGTGCTTAACTCCAGAGGCCGGAGGGTCATGAAGTAACAAAAGATCTGGAATTCTGGTCCTTGGTGCAAGCCTTGTTGTGTCTGATTTTTGATCCTACCCTCTTACTTTACTGTCTGGAAAGGGCTCTTACTCCTAGTATGTTATTTTTGACATAACATCTTGAGACACTTGCAGATGGCATTGGAGATTTTCTGCTCCAAAATGTAGGTTGACAAAAATCAAGGTCTTTGACAACTGTAGGAATCTGCAAAAGGCAGATGATACTATAATTTTTCCTCTGTTCCTTTCTACTATTTAATAAAGGGCTATAATTTCTACATTAATTATCTGTCCTGAGATAGCTGAACAACCAATGTGTTAAATAGGGGGATATCCCAGCTTTTTTCACTGTCTGTCTTTAATGCCTGGTTTGGTGTTCTTAACCTTGGGAGAACCAATGGTTTTCCTGTTKTTAGAGAGAGGGTTGAGATAACAAAATCAATTTATCCCCTCAAGTTATTAATTTTTAGACACTGGGATGCCTAAGTAAAGCCTGGCCTGCTGGCCCTTAGTCTCATCATTGCTGGCATTAAATCCTGGCTTCACTGGAGCCAGTGGAGACATTCCAGCTCTGATTCAGCTTTGTAAACACAGGCATCTCTTCATCCTTTGAATATCCTAGGGTATTCCACCTGGAATCTATATTCTGTTTAGGAGAGATGCAAGTTTCGTCCTCTTCTGCTGTCATATCTGCTAAGTGATTTGGATAAGGTAGTACTACTCAAATGTCTCTAAATGCTTGTGTTTACTTTACTAAAGAGAGAGCCTTCTGTCACATAGCAAAGCCAGGATTTTCTCTCTTATGCTTAGTTTTTTATAATCACAGTTTGTGTACAGKTCCTTTGTGTGGTTGGAGTTTTAATTGTGGGCTTAATAAATGATTAATTATTCTCTTTCTCTTCTCTGCTTGTTTTGGACTCTTTCCTTGTGCACATATAGCTTTTGTAAACCAGTTGCCCAGTGTCCCCTCCCAATCGTGTTTGACTGATCYATGGCAAGGGAATAGACACAGATTATCAGCCTCCTCTGGCTTTCCTTCTGTAAATCTAACCCATTAACTTTACTCCTTCCMTCTATTTTACATTCCATTAATTTTTGCAGTCACTGAGATTTTGGAACAGTGTGCAGGCATCTGGCAGAAACCCAGGACAGTATGCTTCCCTGTCATACTTGCACTTGCACTGAATTGAAGTTTTTTGGCTGCAGAGYAAACCAACCTTTATCTAACCTTTACATTTTAGAATGTCAAAACTAGATGTTTTTTATGAAATTTCTTGGGCTATCATGGGTTCAGTTCAAAACCCATATTTCTTGGAAATTCTTGGAAGGTACACATAATTCATTTTAGCTTGTGCTCACTCCAGAATAGCTGAGGTTCTCAGCTGTGATAAAATAGCATCATTAAACTCTGTTACTTGCCTGTTGCTTCATGAAAGTCCRGGCAAAAATCCTTTATATAATAAGAAATCGGAAGTTTGGTTTCTGCATGGAAAGTGCTACCTGTTAAAGTGAAAACYATAACTATTATGCTTCTTTCTTACATTTTTTCTTAAAACTTTCTCGAGCTGGGTTAGCTGCAGAAAGCCTTGGAGTTAGACCATTTGTGCACATACAAGCAAGTTTTGATAACTACCATGCTTCATAAAGATTCAGTTGGCTCTCTCACTTGTCACTTGTGCTGTATCCTGTCCACAGTATTTCAGATTTGTTGCATTTTTTGCCAGATGCATCACGATGCARTTACCTAATCTTTCTGATTTTTCTATCCAAGTCATGTCTTGAACTTAATTGTCACTTTTTTAGAAAATAGAGCAAGGTTTTATGTCATGTTTCTCTGATTGTTCAGGTGCCTTCAAAAAAAGACAWTTTTTTAGGAATAGATGATCCTTGGGAATACACCATTAAATATGAAGTTGTGTAGTTTTTTTGGTTTTTTTTGGTTTTTTTTTCTTAATAGCTAGTAAGGTCCTGGATAGACCTGTGATGCAGTTCTCACTTCAAAACACAGGTTATGTGCTACCTTCAACATAGACACAAACTAAAGTCCTACAAATGCTGATGATGTTACTTTATATAAAAGTGTAGTTTTAGTAAAGTAAATCAGGAAAATATCAGTTCGTTCTTTATTTTATAAATCTGGAGACTCCACAGTGAATAGGGGCAAGTAACACAGACATTATCAATGTGTATTATGGTTGAGCATAGTGTGGGCAACAGTTTTGAAAAAGCATCCTTTTGTAATAAAGTGAACAAACCATAATAGAAGAGCAGGGATCTCATTTTTCTAGCTCTCAGCTGTCTGAAAATGGACTGTTAGCTGGCCGATACGATGAAGATATCTAGCTGTGAAAGATTTAAACTCTCTTCCCTAGCAGTAAAAGTATATGGAATTAAAYTCTATTATTGCAAGTTAGAATAAACGTGCCTAGGCATATAGGCAAAGTATTGAGCATAGTGGAGCTTTTCTTATCTCTTCTACCAGTGTGTTACTTTTCTCGCACTTTATGCTTCCATGTAGATTTGTTTTGCCAAATGTAAGAACTGGCAAGGACTTGCAATGCTTTCTGACTATAGGAGTGGTCCTCTGTTTTGTTACCTACAGTACATGTCACTAGCAGTGTGGGCTGAAGATTGGGTATTGTGAGGGTGAAGTACACTGTCACAGTATTAGAAGCTTTTCCACTCTCCCACAGCATCAAGATGCTTTTGATCTTTCATAGCCATGAAAGTGTGGAAGTATGTTGTTGCATGCATTCGTTTCCCAAATATCTGAGATTTTCTGCAATACAAACGAGGATGACTTTCAATGTATGCTGGGGACTCTTCAGTCAATGGGAATTTTAGCCAGGAATGATATACATATTTTTTATGTTATCTAAAACTTCTTGAAATTACTATAAAAATCTTCTGCCTCAAGACAGCTGTATATAAGACTTCACAGTTTCCTTGCTTTTATGAGTGCAGTATGAAAAGGCTTAGAAAAAAATATTTCTATATTTTATCAAAATTTCACTGCTTTTTGCAGCCCTATATGCTAACACAACGTATTGAGTTCTATTCTTAGACCAGACTGAGTTAAAGTACTTGCCATCATGAATGGACCTGGCAGTTCAGAAGTAACATGTATGTGGAGCTAGAGGCAACAATGTTTTCAGCATATAAGGAATTTACTGCATTATTATTAATATCAATATMAAATAAATGACTCAGTCCTAGCATGCTAGCATTAAAACCCTTTCACAGTCCTGTAATGGACTCTTTGTTCTAGAGGTGCTGCCAAAGGAAACAAGGTAAACAACCTGTAGCAGGTAACAGGATTGATGGAAAATAAATTTTTAGAGACAATGGAGGTGTTTTCAAGATATATGAAAACAGTTGCTGGGATGATGTAGTTACAGAGGCAAAATGCTTTTTGTCAAGCTGTTTAATAGTTATGAAGATGAAATTGCAACATATGTTATCAATTAACAAAATGTAAATTTGCTAAAGTAATTTTACATTCAGAAATTACAGAAGAACAATTTCCTGGAGCATAGTCATAAATATTTCTTTCAGAAGCAAAAGGAGTTCATATGCACACAAAATGTGTTAAAGACATTTTAAATAGCTCATATTTGCCAGTGTAAAGAGGTGACACTGTGAAGTCACTACATACCAGGAGCATCCTAGTTCTGCATCTCACCATCTGAGTGGCCATTTTATAATTAATTTCTCTAAGGGAGATAAAACATTCTTTTCTACCTAATCATACATATTAGGCAAATACACATTATTTCCTATTTGCAATCTGGTTATAGATAAAAAACATGTAAGTGCTACTTTCCAGTAACCTATACAGTCTATTGATTTGCTAGGGGGTTTTCAGGTTTCAATGTGACTAAATGTGACTAAAATTATTTTTTCAAGWTTGATGCTTTCTAACTTGCTTAAATAAGAAGATTGGCGAGGCTAATATGTGAAATAAATGAGTATCCAGATGTGTGAGACAGACCTCCAAACCAAATAGGGATAGTCTGAGACAAGGAGGGAAGAAATGTTCTATGGGAAATGGCTAATRCAGAAAACATGCAGGAGCAGGCAGAAGATAATGCTGAGGGAATGTTTCATTGGCAGAATAAGTATCTGATTTGAAGAAATACAGGCCTGGATGCCGGATGGTGATGCTGAGAAAACACTCACTGTGCAGGTACTTCAATAAATAGGAAAGAATTTCAGATGGATGGTTACCTGAGTATGCTGCAGATACCATGCAATACTATTCAAGATTCAAGTTTCACCATAGTTTTGTACTGAAACAGTTGCAAGATCATCAACCTGGGTTTTTCAAAAACCATACATATTTAAAAATATGTATTTGTGGCATTGTCTGAGCACCTTCTTATGTTTTGGCAAAAGTTTGCCAAGATTATACAATTAAAGGAATTATGCATTGATCACAGCTAAAATTTCAAAATTGCAGTGCTCATTTTACTTATAAAAGAGACCCTACATGGAGTTTTATCCTGCTTAGGAGAACACAGTATTATAATGTATAATTATTTGTATTAATAATGCAATAATTTCTTCTCCAATAATTTACATTCAGATTTATCAAATACTGTGATCAAAGCTGAAGTTACTCATCAAATCACAATTTTATCTGTTCATGGGTCTAAGACAGAATTTTTAAAAATAAACTTTATGTGCATTAATTATTAATTGAATTTCCATATCATAAARTCTGTTTATCATCAAGCGTAGACTAGTTTACATCTGACAACTCCATGAAAAATGGACTAAGAGAAGCTAAATAAATTACAGAAAGCTCATGAAATGGATTTTGCCACTGATGTCTTTTTTTTCTGCTTTAATTGACAACTGATTGAGAAAAGCAGCCATCCAGTTGCAGTTGTGTATAAATCTTAATTTCACCACTAAGTCTTATTAGKTTGTGTTCTTAAAAAGCTGGTAAGAGTCTAAATTATAAAGGGACTTCAAGCCTCTGACCCTTAAATATGGAAATGAAAAAAGGTCTGCTGAAATACAGTCTCATAGAGAGACACCCAGTGGGAACCCACTCTAGGTCTTTGAGAATACCAGCCCTATGAGCCAGGAAGCTTTGTACCTTATGAAGGATTATTAGGAGAGGTAATGAACTTTGCTACAATACCAACACTTCTGTATTGCTTCCAGTTCCCTTTCTAGTGTTGGAGGCTAGCTGAGGACTTTTGCACACATCCTGTTATACTGTATTACACATGCCAGGCATTCTTGGGGGCTGTCTTTTTTGTTATATTTTTGAATACTAAATTAAAATTAGTAACCCCTGGTTCTGATCAGAAATTTAGGCTAAGATTTCTAAGGAGCACAAAAACGGGACTAAAATAAATTTTACCTGCCTTGTACTTAAGACTCTGGTACTTAACTCTAGTGACATTGCTGCAAGTGAATGATTTTGTGAAATCTTTGGTTCCGTTCTTAAGAGATGCTCCACACTTCCTGGAACATAACAAGTGCCCTCAGGTGTACAGGTTGACATAGATGCTTAGAGCATTTAGTTCTGCATCTCCTGAGAGACATACAGAACTTTGAAGTGTACTGCCATTGGTACAGCACTAAAATGGAACAAGTTGTTCCTCTAACCTGTTCAACAAATACTCTATAGTTCTCAGGAGACCTTCCCGTCATCAGTAGTCTTAGACTTTATGTTACAGGTTCTGCTAAACATAAAGGTAGTGGCAAAAAGGTCTTTTCTGCTATGTTTCTTTGTAAAGCTCATGTAATTACTTATGTTTATTAACGTTAAGGTGCTTTGGTGCCTTTCTCCCTACAGTTGTATTACCCTATCAATTCAAAGGATTACTGCAATAGCAGATATTTGCCTGGAAAAATATTACTTAAATATATAAAAGACTTTACTCCTTAATTTACCATGACTTCTTATAAGCAACCTGTTAACTGCAAAATGACCAGTGTTCTTTTTAACTGTATCTATCATCTGTAAAGCTCAGAAAAAATACRGTTTATGGAAAACAGAGAAACAGAGGCAGAGAAATATTAGCAGAGAATGAAAATAAGCATTTTTAAATATAAATTTGAAAGATTTAATATGAAGTAGAAAATTATATGAAACCTTGACAATTCTTTACCCCAAAWGTAACAGATCTTTCATAGTTTTGTGTGTGAGAAATGTAAATKTTGTAGCTTAGATTTATATATTAAGCCTTCAGTTTATCCTGTAATATACAATTAGTTTTGAACAGCTACAGGGAAAATAATGATTTGTGATTGTGAACACAGACAGAATCAGAAWGCCAGGGCCAGAGATATTGTAATTCCATTTCTCTTCACATATRTCTTAGCTCAAAAACAGAGGAATGTTTTCTGTCAAACATACGTTATGTCTAATTGCTTGATTACTACATCCATRTAAGTTATAGATACAATTACACATAAAATAAAGAATGGTATCAAAAATGGTACCCTAAATCATCATTCTTTATGACTATTGTCTTGTGAAGCCCCTGTATTACTGTGAGATGTGAAGAAGGTAAGCCATATATTKCAAATAAAAGCAATAAAAGCATATTTTAATTTTTTTTATTTGAAAACAAAGTTGATATTAATTCAAAAGTGATCACTTGTTTGACAGTATTTTTGCRCTATATTTATGTTACTAATAGATGACACTAATTCTAACTCACATCTTGGTAAGAAAAAGTAAGGATAAATCCACCTTTTTTGTTCCTCAGCCACCCATTCAATATGTGAAAATTACATTATTTAATAAATACAGAAAGTAAATTTAGAAAATATTTTTGTTAACTTTTCTGTGAACTGTTTGGAGGCCTATCTCAATAGGATTTCCACATACTCAAATAGTCTTTGCAAATGTAAATTCAAGTCTATTATRTCTTCTTTTTGATGCCACTTTTATTGACTGGGCAAAAGTAACCTTTAGTTCCTAATCTGAAATTTGAATTATACATTGCATGAATATTGCACAGTTAAAAACTCTATCATTTCTATGGTATTTAAAAAAATTGAAATATGTAAGCTAAATAATGTAAYTATTTTTTCCTGAATAATAGAAATAATAATAAGCAACATTTAATAGTATGTATTTTAACAGTAATATGTACTTTAAAAAAAAAAAAGAAAATTCCTGACCTAACCTGACCTTCTAGATTCAGTTGTCAAATATACTAACAGATTCAGAATAAATAACATCTACTGGTGTGAATTAACAAACAGCCTGCAAACTGTCAATTTACATTGACTATCTGCATGTGCCTCTTTCAGAGTTCATTATTCATTCTATTTCAATTGCTTCCATTATATCCAAAATTAAATAGGAGAAGGTAGCATATTTTTTGTATGTTAAACAACTAACAAGTTTTAATAAAAAGACCCAGCGTTTCCCTCTTATGAAGCAGAAAGTCAAAATTCCATTAAAAGATCTTTTTGGTGTTAGGCATATAGTCCTTCCTCTGAAAAAAAGATTTGACAAGGTCTAAACTTTGAAAACCTCAAAACAAAATTTAGGCATTAAAATGACAATGTTTTTAAAAATGTAGTACAAGGAAGCTGGATACCTGAAAGATGTAAAATATTACTCAGATGCTAAGTATTGATATTTAAAATGCTGAAATATTTTTCAAAAAACAAAATGCTGATTAAACTTCTTGAATTTCCTTTCATGACATGAAGAAATTCCATCATGGCAGGGTACCAAGATTGCTCGCTGTACACTTTTGGAATCCAGGCCAGCCYTGGTGATGGGGATCTCAGCAGCAGTGACAAGCTGCCGTAGGGTTAGGGTTGGGGTTAGGGTTCAGAGAGCTGCCAAACCTACAGCTCCAGGGACACTGACACTGGAAAAAGCAGTGCAAGGCCATCACAGTAGGGTGACAACACTGCCAGCTCCACTGTTTAATCTCTCCCACCTAGAGCAATGAAGATCTCTGCCAGAGTTCCAAGCTGCCATTAGAGTTATGTTTGGGGTTAGGGTTAGGGCTGAGAGAGTAAAGGAGCTTAGAGCTTCAGGGACACTGGGGCTGGAAAAAGCATGGCAAGAGGATCATGGCWGGGCCACAAACCATGCTGCCTCCTCACCTTGCAGATTAGGGCTGTGCATAGGAATGGGCACTTTGGCTGTAGCTTGCTTAAAGGTTAGAGGGAGAAAAAAGGGATGAAAATTATTATCACATGTTAAGCAAACCTTAGGTATCATCCTGTGATCCTAGTTAAAATCTTCCTATATAATTGGTTGCAACACTGAAAGATTTGTATTTTAGATGAAAAAAGTATTAAAATAAAATTCTGAACTTATCAAAGAGATCAGCAATTCCTGACCTCAATATATTTGATCTGGTATTTAATTTAATATAGTCTCTGACATGACAGTTAATGAGATAATTTTGGAACACAATAGCAGTATGGAATAAAATYTTGAGCAAGGCTAGAATTCAGACTAATAAGCTGAAGCCATTAAGTGSCACTGCTGCTGTTCATTTTAAGCTGCAGCCTGAAAGCTGTTTCCTTGTAGGTAGAGTTTGAAGAAGAATTAATTTTGCAAAATGATTAGGGTCAGAATAAAGTTACTTTTGGAAATCTCTCTTGACTGGGTAAGATTAAATCTGAAGGACAGTAGGCAGAAAGAGATTTGGTTGCTACTTAACAATTAATTTTCTTCATCTATTTATCATGGTAGCATTCAATTATTTACCATTTATTCCATGTGCTACTGTAAGCTCTAAGCATGAGAAGCAAGCRAATTAAATTATCTGGCATTCATCTTCATGAGCTTCTGAGCTGTCATAAGCTCTCCAGCACAGCATGTGCCTTCAGTCGACACTTCTGCCAAAGTGACTTTGCAGCCTGAGCTTTTGTAGGAGCTCTTGTGTGTAGAGTGGTCGGGCAGGCCTGTGTGACTGCCTTTGCCTGGTTACAGACTGATATAAAGAGCATGTCTTTCATGCCATTCAAGAAGGATGTGAACTTTGAGTCAGCTTTGAGGCCTTTTATAATTGTTCAGCTATCAGCAAAGACTTCAGTGAGGAAGGGAACTTTCATTATCCTGAGAAGCCATAATGGGTCTCAGATATAAAACCAAATTAATGTTTAAATTTTTTTTGTACCAGTTAACCATTTAAATATAATGAGAGTGCAGTGTAGTGACAATAGCCTGCTTCTGCCTAACTCCTAAGTGATTTCTATAATGCAGATGCTYCTGGGAGGGAAGTTTTTTGCATTTTTTTGGTCAGTAGTTGAGATGGATCTGCAGTGAACAGTGTAGTGACGTCAGGGGGAGTTGGGATTCACAACACTATGTATGCCTCAAGTTTTAATCTTCAGGCTTGCACAGTTTAAAATTACATCTGTCTGGAATGTACCACTGAAAGGATTTTTCCAACATTGTCTCCTGATCCAATGAGCTTCAAATTATTTCTTCATGAATTTTCATGAGAAAATTAAACTAGATTTTGTTGCTATGAGAGAAGAGAAAATACAACATTTTTAACCTCAGGAATCAGACTCTCATTTAACTATATTTAAAATGTGATTCTGAGCCCTTGCTCTAATTCTGGTGCGTAGCTTTCCTTATAAAAGCGGAAAGTAAGCCAAGAATRTATTTATGGCCTACAGTAGCTGAAGCAGCAGTTTGTTGGAAAGATCGTGCCACAGCAACTGTGGGTGTCGGCTGTTTTTGGTGCCTGCCCCCCATCCTGCCAGTTGCCAGGCAACACTGGCAGTCCCAGTAGGTCCTACACTGCAGATAGAGCTTCCTCTGCACATCTTTTTTCATAATGGCTTTAGCTATTCCTGATTCCAGCTCAATGGTTGTCTCTTTTCACTCTGGAGCTGCATTTATTACCTATTGAAGACCACTCTAGTAACAATTAACCTTTCACGTTTCTGAATATTTTCACTTCCAATGTGACCTACTCATACAGAAATTGCTTTGTGAAATACAGTCATCATTTGGAACAAACAACTGTTTTGTCACAGCAGCAGAACTCACAGCTTTTGGGGACATAAAATGAGAAACAAAACAGCTATTTAAACAACGGGAGCCTCTATTTCAACAAGTGGACTTAAGTAGACAGGATTTAATTATACAGCTGTAACTCAGAATGAAGCTAATGCTGCTCCTCTGAAGATATTTTCTTTTCTTGATGTTTACTTTGAAAATCAGGGTCAAGTTATTTGAAAGCTAGTAAAACAAAACAAAAGAGCACAACTGCTTAACACCGCACTTGCAGTTTTCTGCAGTATAYTTAAAAATAATAGCTTGTCATCTTAGTCTGTATTAGAAACACACAAGTTTTCTCCTGGAAGTCATTAATTCAATAAATAGGATGGATTTTCAAGCCACAGAGGTTTAATAGTAGGCTGTGGTTTCTGAAGCAGCTTCTCCTCATGAACAATTGTTGCATAGTCTTTTTTGCTTTCCCAGTGATACTTCTCACCTTACCTGGACTCAAGCCTCTTGCTACTATACCTGGCAAGGCTGTTGCCTGAATTGTTGTTGGCAGGCTGTAAAAAGACAAGATTGGAAAGAAAAGACAGCTTTAGATACTAGTGATTAGGAAAGAACACACRATGCATTACTCACATTTGTGTATCCAGAGACGCTTTAAAAACACTGTTTTAAGAGTTAGTGATTATTCACTTAAAATATCAGTGCCCCCATTAATACAACAATACTTTAGTTATAAGTGATGTATATAATGTATATAAATGTATATAATAGAAACCTCTGAATAATAAATATGGAATAATTCTGCTGGGACAGTTTGAATTCAAGCTACAGTTGCAGAATCACAACTGATGGGAAAATAATTTGATAAAAGGACATCTCTTGCTCTATGTTGAAGTTTATTACTACAGTTCASTCATTGTTAGTAATGTGAAGTATAAGATTCAAATGCCCTGCAAGCTTTGTTGGCTGCAATCTAGTGGAGAATGGTATCACTGTTGTCCTTTTAGGGATATGTGTGTCTACTTTTCCAGTTTCAGATGTTGCACTAACACCTGTTCATGCTGATGTAACCTGGCTTTACACTGCTGTAAACCTCTCCATGCCTGTATTTTTCATGTCATGRTGCTGCTTAGTAGCCTGTATTTCACTTCAACAAAGTACAGGCAAGGAATGCTGTTAGCAAAAAGAATTTGTTGAAATGCAGACTTTATAAATCCCTGCTCATACTTTAAAAAGAAAAACAATGGACTTAGAAATGCCTATTAAAATATTTTGCTCCTTCTGTAAGTCTACAGAGAGCTTTTCAAAGCTTCATTCCTCACAGTAATTAGGAGGAGAAGGAGGTACCATTTAAACTATTCTTATTTCTGACACAATATGAAGATAACCCTCCTGTTTAGAAAAAAACAAGCTTTCTGAATACCATTTACTTGAGCCTCTGGTGCTTTATTGAGCTCTTCTTGACACAAAMATCCAAGTTTGGGAGTCAGAGTAGGGCTCTTGGGCTCGAGTAGGTATGATAGTACACAGATCTGCTTAATGGCAGCTTTCTAATAATGCAGCAATAGACATTATAAGTTCAGTTGGCAGCCACCCTCACAAAGTGTGACCTACACATCGCCAGAATCCAAAGCTGAGATTTTTGATTTATATTCTGAGACCAATAAAGTTATTAAGAAAACCCTCTTCCTGTCAGTGAGAAGATGCTTTTTTTCCAACCAACAAATAATCTTGATTGGAATCTTGGTACATATTAATATTTCAGCCTAGTGATAATTTTTCCTACTTGTAATGGGGAGGAAGTAAAAATTTGAAGCTATTATAGTTACAGCTAACAAAAGTCAAACCTCTTCTCAGTCACTTTAACTCTTTTGCTTCTGTTATTGCTTTTAACTACACCATGAATACATTTGTTTGCCTTGTAAGTTAGAAGGTAAAACACTTCAGTATTAAAGTGCTTTACAAGAAGGGTTTAATGCAGAAAGCTGTTAAATATAACACTATAAACAAAAAAAAAATTCTCTAAATATAACATTTTAGTGTTKAAATTTATGTGATTTAGCAAATGAGTATTTGCAGTATTTGAAAATATTTCTATTTTTCTTTACTTAAAGCTGTGGTTCTCTAAACCAAATTTCATTTAATGTCARGTAGGTGAGAAGTAGCTTGATATTCTGGCTTTACTGTGACTGTTCAAAAAATGTGCCACTCAGAAATTGTTTTGATGAGTGTTGGGAATTTCCTTATGAGTACATTTCTGTATTGTTTAGAAACCTCACAATCTAATTTTTTTTTCTTTCATGCTTCATTTTTTTTTGTATAGCAATGAAGGGAAAGGGTTTCAAAGAACATCCTCTCTGCAAATCTTAAAAAACCAACTAAAACATAAATGGGGTAAGAAGATTGTGTGTTACCRTATAATGTGAAAACTCTGCCTACTCCTTTATAGCTGTGCAATGGGGCTCGTAAGGTTCTGACATTAACCATTGCCCAGTTASTGGGCTGCACTGGAACCCTGTTGGCTTGACTCACTCTTGTCCAACCATGATTTAAGGCAGGAAATTTACCAGAATATGCTAAAACTTAGAGCCTCAAGAACCTCCATTATAACATACCCATCATGGGTAGAGCTTGAATTTTTAGCCAGTCTCATGAAACCTGATTTTCTGCCTAATAAAGCGCAAGAGAAATTAGTAATATAATGAAAAATTAGTTCCTGGATGGCTCATAGTGAAAATATCTTTCCTGTCATTCTCCAGTTGCAAGTAATGTAATTTTGACGTATTAGTTTGAAGTGAAAATTTGTCCTGTCTCTGATATGAAGTAGTTTCTCCTGAGCAGGTTCAAACTGGGCTGCTAACTGTGTGATATTGGCAGTAAGGTAATAGCATGTTATTATCAATGCCATTTATTTCCAGGTGGAGTAAATGGCAAATGTAATATGACAGAAAAAATCAAAATCAAATTACAGTGTATCAATTCATATCATGCTGACTTCAGTTAAAACAATTCCTTTGATACAGGCTTGGAGTGTCAGAATTGCTTCTTAGAGTCTACATCCACCTTTGAGATGAGGATCTCTTCTCTTTCTAAGTGCAGATTGACATTCTTCCTTCACAACTCAAAAATAACCCAGCAGCTGCACAGGAGTTGGAACCTTCTAATTAGCTCTAAGAAGCCTAAAGGAAGGACATAGCAGATTTTAAGAAGAAAAAATAAGCCAATTGGAGCAGTAGATTTTCTGAGTTTTGGACATCTAAAATTAATTTTAGATCTAATAGTGTTAGTGGGCATGTTGCCATCCTCTTCATTTAAAATGGCATATGGTCCTCYATGAGGTGCCAGTTGGGAAGCTATTATAAGCAGTCTGGTAACCAGAATCAGTGTAGATTGTTTATCACTAATGGCTGATTCTCAGCTGGACAGTGAAAGATAGATTAAGGGATAAATAGTGAGGGGRAAAAAAGAGATAATTTTAAAGAAGTGATTAAAAATTGAGTACAGCACCTTTATAGATGTTAGGGATTATTCTGTACTATATCATCTCTTAAGAGAGGTTTAAAGTTTAGGTATTTCAGTTATGTTAAAAAAAAATCCATGATATCTTTTGAAAAAAAATATGCTTAACTGTTGATTGTGTGTGGTTGACCCTCTATAACAATATCCTTGGGTTTCTCAAGAAAAAACAGTCTTTTGAATGATCTGCTCCTGTGTTAAGAAATGCTTGTTTACTTAAACCAGAATGTTTTCAAAGCAGGAAACACTCAAAATTAAAAATATGCGCTGATATGTTAAAGTGCAGTTTATTTTTTCAAAATAAATTAAATGGAAGGACTGATGAGACAGAATACCATCCTGTAAGCAGAAAGATGTGACAAAMTTGGTGAGTTTCTACTGAGTGAAAAAAAAAATATTAGAATAGTATAAAATTCTTCTTCTCTATATTACCTAAGATCTGTTTCTCACTCTCTGTTGGTGACTACTTTTTTGAAAGATTCTGTTTTATGTTTAGAGCAAAATAGATAAGCTCATTCATCTCTATCAACATTCCTTCTAACATTCATATTTCAACGTATTAAGATACACTTTTCTATCCTACTCTGCAATATTCTATACATGCCTACTTCATCATTAGATTAATAGTGTATTAATAAATATGAAAGGAGATTTGCAATAAATACCACCCAGTTACGTGTACATGTGTTTCAGTTTGTGAGTGAATCATATCCTTTTCCTGCAAGTTTCAAAAAAATCCAGATTTTGGGAGGTCAAGAAAATCTGCACTTATTGAAGCTTTTCTCTAACTATCTACTCTTTTTTATTCTATATTGTTCTATCTGGGTAACATTTTTCATTTTAGAAAAAATGAATGCAGTATGCCTCTCCCCAAATTAACCTTTTCTGTTTGCATAATTGGTCCCTGTCACAGTAGATGAGTGTCTAGGTCAGAGAATCACAGAAACATGTAGGTTGGAAAAGACCTCTAAGATCAAGTCCAAATTTGACCTCCACCTTGTCAACTAGACCTAAGTGCCATGTTAGTCCATTTTTGAACCTCTTGATGGTCACTCCATCACTTCCTTGGGCAGTCCATTCCAATGCATCTGTGTGGTAACCAGTCAATTTCAAATTACTAATGGGAACAGACCATATTCAGTAGACAGGAGAATCAAACTATAAAATACTTACAAAGCTTATAGTGAGATTGGTGAAAGGAAGGGATTCATATTGTCAGCTTGATTGTTAATTAGAAGAATCTTTGATTCACAAAACTTTCCTACAAAATCTTTTTCTTCTAACACCTGAGCACACCATTCCAATGCACAAGGACTTGGTTTAGCTCATTCTATTATCAGGTAATGCTTTGGAAGTCAGTTTGACCCACAGGTCACAAACATATCTGTGACTAGTATGGGTCTGGTTAATTCAGGGATTTTGCTTTAATTGGCCTCACTGGGTCTTTTGTCACAGATCTGTTTTGTGGACCCAGTGTCTTTACAAATGTTTTCAGAATCTTTCTGTTATTTCCAGTGTCAGGAAACTGACTTCACAYGATAAGATTTTTACTCTTAATCCATAATTTGATTTGGCTGAGAATKTACCCTTATAGATCGTTATGATGTATGCTTTAGACCGTTCAGTAACACTGCTTATAGGACACAGTAAATAACAATATGATACATTTATGCATGAGCTATTTTATAGACAAAAAACATAGTTCTGCTTAAGGAAATCAAGTGTGCTCTCTGCTCCGATGCATTGCGCTCTAAGTTGAGGTTGGGGTGGGTGCTTGAGTGCCCCTTGCTTCTCATTAAATATATCTTTCTTCCATGTACTCTTCGGTTTAGCTCCATATTTAACCAAACAACACTTCCGCCATTGTGCAGGAATGTAATAATTCTCTAAAAGAGAAATCAGTTAATTTTTCCAATCAGTTGGAAGGTTACATACACATATGTGATCTTGTCTTAGTTTAGTGAACTATATTCACTTTTCAAGTACTTAACTTCAAGCATAAGCTTACACCTAAGCAGTGTACTGCAGGTGAAGACGTCTACTGGAAAACAGTGAAATTTATTGGGAATGGTCTTGTTGAGTGGGTAAATATTGAACAGAAACTGAAAGGCAGTGTCCTACGGCAATGCCAAGGTTGCTGAGACCAAATTAAAGCTTTCTGTGTGTAACTGATGCTTGGGAAGATGTGTTGTTACACACAGGCTCCACTCAAAGGCCTTTGGTTTTTTGGGTCTTGGTCTCAACCACTTCTGTTCAGGATACAAGTATACAGACTGCAGTGTATAAAAAAAAAAAAAAAACCTGTGAGGGTTTTGTTTTTCTTTTTTTAATTTTACTCCCTTCATTGGTTCATATTTGACATGATATATAAAGCATGAAGGGATTCTACCTAAAGGAATAAAGTGACTAGAACAATATTCCCCATAACCACACTGAGAAGGAAAAGCTTTTTCTCTTTCCAGGAAACAGTATGGTATTTTACAGCAATGTAAGTAAAAGGCAGCTTTTTAAAAGGACAAGTATTACGCAGTTCTAAGAAATACTATGTGATGGATATTTATTTTTCGTATAGTTAAACATTATGACTAATCTCTTAGATTTACACAGTCAAGGGTTGTAACAAGTAGGATTTTTTAATTTTTTTTTAATCATTTTGCTGTTAGGGAGACTAAGCTCAATATAGCCGTGTGGTCAGTCTTGAGCAGACACTCTGCTGCTCCTCTTCTCCACAAGGCTCCTGCAGTGCTTCAGGGTAAACCTGCTCCTGCCTGAGCTCTCCTCAAACTGCAGATCCTTTGGGAAACACCCACTTGCTTCAGCAGAGAGGTTCTGCACAAACCATAGTGTCCGCTTTGTTGGGATCCTCTCCTCAGGCTGCAGGGAAATACCTGCTCCATTGTGGTCTCCACAGGCTGCAGGGGAATCTTTGCTCCTTGAGGACACACTCCCCTTCCTCTTTTTCTCCCTTGTTCTCACACTTTCCCCCCCTCACTCCCCACCACTATTTCCAAGTTTTGCCCTTTTTAAAATACATTTCCCCCATGGTACCCCTGCCCTGCCGTGGACTCAGCCATGCCCTATGCTGGATGGTTGGAACCGGCTGGAACTGGCCGTGTCCAGCTGGAACCGGCTGTGTCCGGCTGGAACCGGCTGTGTCTGGCTGTGTCCGGCTGTGTCCAGCTGTGTTGGCTGGAACCGGCTGTGTCCAGCTGTGTTGGCTGGAACCGGCTGTGTCTGGCTGGAACCGGCTGTGTCTGGCTGGAACCGGCTGTGTCCGGCTGGAACCGGCTGTGTCTGGCTGTGTCCGGCTGTGTCCGGCTGTGTCCGGCTGTGTCCGGCTGTGTCCGGCTGGAACCGGCTGTGTCCGGCTGGGGCTGTCCCAGCCTCCCCTCACGGAGCCCCCACAGTTCCCGCTGGCGCTATTCTGGCATCTCCCTCAAAGATCATGGTTTAATAAACTCCATGGGCTGCAAATTCAACCTTGACAATTTCAGGTGAGAAAGGAGTCTCATTTGGAATAAGTCAAAGTTGGTCAAAGTAAGTTCTTCCCCTGAAGAATACACTTGAGTCCAGGGAAGAATTAACACAAACAAATCCGATTGCCTGAGAGGTAAAGGAGAAGAGATGGGACCATTGCAGCACCATTTTCCAGTTCCAGTTTCCACAAATAAAATCTAACTTCAAGGAAGAAAGATGCTCTTTTTCTCTGAAGAGTTTGTGTGGMTTTTACTCACTTCAGAAACTTGCTTAGGGGGAAACAAACCACAAAAACCTGAAGGAGAAAAGTTTGTTTTTGACCACCTGCTGAGCATTTCTTTGGCCCCATACCTCCAGTAAAGAAAGTGCAAATCTGGAAAAGCTGGCTGCAGCTGAATCCCAGGAGCCACAGAGGGCATGAAGCAGCAACAGGCACCAGCTGACATCAGAGACCAGCCAGGTCCTGATTGACAGATAGAAATAGGTACACTTTTTTTTATTTTTTTTTTTCCGTACTGATTTTTATCATTCGAAGTATTTCAAACATTTCAATTATTTATTCAAATGAAGATAAAACAGAATTTTCATCGGGTTACATGCAAATTTCAAAATTTCACATGGCTGTTTTTGCTTATAACATTCAGAAAGATCCTTCAAATAAAGATAGTGGGAAAATGTGTTATAGCTGTTTTTTCTCTAAATATCTCCAACACCACTATGCTTAAACTGAGGCCATTTTCAGACTGTTGATTCTTTTTTTTTTTTTTTTTTTTTTTTTTTTTTTTCATCAGTATTTTTTTTTTTTTTTTTTTTTTTTTTTTTTTTTTTTTTTTTTTTTTTTTTTAATTGGGAAAACTTTACTACATTTCTGAGCTTGAAGCATTCAGTACTTTCATGGAGTATTTTTGAAAATGAAAAGTATAAAAATATGAGTGACCTGAATTGTTCAGGCTTAATTCATCGCTTCAAAAATTCTTGGATTTTATATTCTGTTACCAGAGTGCTTTGTTTGCTGGGTCACATCCTCATGGCATTTTATGAAGATAAAAATACTCCTTGGTGCCATGACCTTCATGTTTTCTCTCTCTTCCCAGGGTGTGTTTTAATAGAYTGTCACATAAACCTTTGTGCAGTGAAATTTGCTTTAATGTTGRATAGTGGTTACTTCATTCTTTAACACAAATTGTTATTTTTTCCACTGGAYGATTGAAACCTTCCTTTTGGTGGACCTTTTGTATGAGCTTATTCTTTCTTCTGTGCTTTTGGATAGGAAAGCCATCCAAACCTTATCATCTTTCTTTTTCTTTACATCTTTAGTAGTTTTGCATGATGTACAGTTACCTACTCTGTTGATTAGGGCTGGATTATTTTACATTTAATATCAATAAATTCAGTGTATTTGGAATTTTTAAATTACTTTGATAAAACTATTTTAAGACATGAAGGTAAAACATTTTTCTTATTTGAATGCCTAAGGACTACATTCTCTTCCTTTTTATCTAAGATATTGGAGTTTTAAGTCTGTTTAATACCTTTTGAGCTTCTAGATGGCTTGATGCATTTTTTAAATAGGGAATATAATGAAGAGAAAGAGATGGCAGTGCTAAGGCTATAGTTGTTTTTGCGAGTGTTGGAACCCTTAATCCTTATAAAAACATGAATAGTTTTTTGTTTTTTTTTCTCTGCTGTGACAGTGTGGCTGAAAATCAGCAACACCAATGCTTCAGGTTATTGTCAGCTTGTTTATTTGTCTGTGGAAACTCTTGCTGTCAACTTTAATTCTTGTATAGGTGAATTGCTTTCTGCAAAGGTCTAAAGAAATCTCGTTTATGTTTTTAAACTCATGTTGTGTTTTCCTAAAGTGCTTAACTGTATGATAAACTTCAAACACACGATCAGTCTATTGCATTTATWGATTTCTGTGCTTAAACAGAAGGCAAATGTGGGCACTTCATTGAATCCGATCCTTTGATAGAAATGTTCCTAACACATAGGAGTAGCTTTATTTGTCAGGAAATTGAGTTCCATATGGAATTATAGTGATACACAGTGTTTCTGACAAGTAATAGATATTCCCTTGCTATTTAGAATACCTCATACTTAAGCATTTGGTATCTACAAGTTTTTCTTCTTATGGTTTATATTTCAGAGCCACAACTCCTTTTTTTCTGGAGTGTAAAGATTTTTCATCAAAATCAAGTGATTTTGATTGTTCTACATTGGCGAATCCATTGACCTGCAAAGACTGCTGTGTGTTTGTTATTAGGTAAAGAGCTGCTGCTTAGCACATGTCAAGTGAAACAAAGTTTTTAGGGTTAATGCTAGTTTTTAAAATTCTGAGTACATCAGCAGAAGTTAACCAAAAATTGTAAAAGGAACAACTAATTCAAAGGTGCCAGCAGTGAGCAATTACAGGAAGAAAAAAAACTTTTTAGACATAGAAAATTTTATCAATAAACTTCTCATGAGCTGGGGAATATTAATCTCAATGCGATGAGGGGACTTGGCCAGTTTATTACAATCAATAAGGATCTGCTCATTGACACTAATGGAAGCTGGAGCATGTCCTACTTCTCATATCCTGAGTGAACCTCTTAAGCTTGGTGCCTGCTGACACTATAGTCGTGGGTTTTGGCAGAAAGAATTTCAATGTTCTGTTAAAATACTTTATGGAAAAATTGGAATAATGTGAAGTGGATAGTGAAAAGCTAACACTTTTAAGAAAACTGATTTGCTGTGACATGTTACAGTTTATGTTTTGGCAGCTGGAAACACAAAAGAAATTGTGGTGGATACTTAGGTATGTGGAAATAAAAGTAGAGTAAAGGTGCATTACATAAAAGACTATCTAGTTCAAGAACATTTGTGTCATTTGGAGAGGAAAAATGATTAATTGACTTGAAAGTGCATGTTCCCACAGAAAAGAAATTCTTGGTAATTGCAGCAGCTGTCATAAGTTGTCAAAGTTTTAAAACCTATTTCACATTTGTTTACTACAGACCTCTTAAATAAGGAACAAAACAGATTTAGAAATGTTCACATGTATCTTGAGTCCCAAATTAGTAGACAATTTTTCCATAAAGCATAAAATTTCTAATATTTGAAAAGCATCATTTATGCTGTTTATTTTCATTTAAGAAACATTAACAATTGGTGATTAAATTATGTGCCATGAAAAACATGACTACTTGATTAGCAGTCTATATCTTTGATTTTGGGCACATCTTGGTTTGAGAGAGCATGTAAGAAAGTTGAAGTAGTCAAACACTATTGTTTTAAGGAAATTTAAAACCCTACTTTTCTAGAAACTGTAAATTTTATGACTGATCTCAAGAGAAAATAACTGATTTAATTTGCCATTTTATATTTCTTTAACCCYTTAGCTTTCAAGTTTCTCTTCTATTTAATCTAAACAAAATCCARTTAAGGGATTTACTTGTATGCATATGTGTGTACTATTAAAGCAGTAATTGCTAGTGATTCTTCTATTTCAATATATTGTATATTTTTCTTCTGTGTTCCAAGCACCAATATTAGAACTTTGTCCATCTTTGCAAATTAAATGGCTGTCATAAAATGAAAAATCTAATGCAATAGCCAATTGTTTACTATAGTGAAAAAAAATAAAAAAACAAGCAGCCTTTAGAGTTTTTTTTACTGGAGTTCAGTGTTACAATGCAGCATTAGATGGAATTATGCACTGCCCAAAACCATTTTTCCGTCCATTTTATATGTTGCATTTCCATGGTTATCCCTTTGCGTTTCTGAGCAGATAATGAGACATAATGTATTCCCATTCGATACACTGTTGCTTATCTTGTATGTTTGCAATGCAGTTGAAATGATTTAAAGCATTTTAGYCAATGTGTCCCATGGTAACGTATTCATGGACTTCCGGCCATTTTCATTGCCCATACTTGTAGGTTCATTTCAGTTTGCTGTTTCTTTTTCTTTCTGGAATAGAGTACTGGAAATGAACACAGTTTAAGTGCCCAGACAGCACTCAGTTATGAAGTGAAAATATAATATTTTATCTTTTTAATGTGAAAGAAACTCTTAATTCTACCTGTATTGGATCTTAAACTGTCATTTTCTACAGTGATCTGAATTCTTTCCTATGGACTAATGTATATTCATGGAGGATGAGAGTTTTGTTAGATTAGTTTGAGGAAGGCTAATATTCTGAGGAATGTACTACTGGATATACATATTTCTCATGCATATCTATCTGCATATTTTGTAAGACTTCTGTACAGTAAAAATGACACATTTTTGATGTTTTTCATCAACTTAATATGAAATGACCTTATATGAAAAAGTTCATAAATTTGTCAGCAAAACCCCTGAATTCAGAAAGCTATTATAATATCCTGGAAATTACGGTTGATAAGATAACTAATTATGTGAAAAAAGCTTAATTAATTTGGTATTTTAATGAAGTTATTTCTTCAGTTTTGGAGAAGACTTAGCCAAGGCAACTGATGTTCAGTTAGAAAACCCCAGAGAAATATCTAATGTAGAAAACTGGCAGTGTGGTATGGAGGTTTTCAAAGAGAATTGATTATCATATTTGATTTGTAGTAGAAGATGATAAAAAGGGGAAAGTAGCATATATGGAGCTACTTTCTATGAAGTATAAAATGTCTGAAAAATGCAAAATACTACTCAAGATGTTTCATTCTATGATTTTCATGCAATGCATTTTAAAGGAATCCTAATTAGCCATATACTTGCTTTGTTTATTTTTTTCAGTGTCAACATATTTCTTGCTTGTTAATGTCCAATGAGCAGTTGGTCTAAATAGCTGTTAGGAAACTACAAATTCGTTTTTGCTGCTGAATAAAGTTTTTGATCACTGAGCATTGTTGCAATCTTTTGATGGGTGGAAACTTGACGAGTTCAATGGTTAAAAGCTGTAAGTGGTAAAAAGATTTAAAAAGCCAAAACCAAACATACCAAATCACAAARTTACACATAACTTTCTTATACATTGGTAAATCTCTTCATTTATTTCAGGCTTTTAATTTTTTTCTCTTTTAATGTAGCTGTAGCATTCTGTAGAGACACATACAGGGAAATATGGTAGGGCAACTACAAAAACGTCAAAAAAGAGGATTCTGAATGACATGCSAACACCATCTTGAATGTCACTGAACCCAGCTGCCATTAAAATCTTAATTATTTCTGATTTGTGGAGATAAATGCATTGTCAATTGTGAGGTGCACTAACAGTAGAGAAAGAAAAACTCATATAAGTTCCTGTGGCAAGGTTAAGGGATCTCTCCTAGTAGACTGCTATTGTCTGAAACTGAAATAAGTACTCTAAATATCAGACAAATTATTTACTGAATAAAAATGTTAAAAAAATTTATTCTCTGGAAAAATTTCAACTTAAGCCATCTCATTCCATTTGCAGCCATTTTGCTGCATATGAAGAATTTTAAAGCATATGAACAAATGGAACAAATAGTGTTACTCTGAATATAGTTACCTGAGAAAGTATTAAAAGTTTTTTGAGGTTCATTATTGCTTACAAAAATGCATTAAGGACAACCCAGGTTTTTTTTTTCCTTTTGTTAAATTTGTCCTTTATTGTGAAATTATTATAATTTTGAAAGGACTTCGGTATCAAATACTTCAGGTTGAACAGGAAACTGTAGATATTCACTGCTATTTTATCACCTTTTCTATTGGAATGACTTCATATGTAACAAAACAAATTAGTTAACTGAAATTCTTCTGATTTGGCCATGTATCAAGAAAATATTAAACACAGATATTACAGAGTAATTGGATTTACTGAAAAAAAAGTTGTTCAGGGCTAGTGGATAAGGGGTATAAGATGGAGAAGAACAAGATATCAGCAGCTTAACTAACTTATATTGTTGCTCAAAAATGCATGCTGTGACAGGAATAAAGTCTGGTTTTGCATTCATATGTTCAGAATATATGAAATGTGTAGTATTTCACTTCTCAGCAGCTTTTAAAGGGTTTACATGTAAATTAGGTAGCTTACTGCCTTTTATGACATTTCTATACTGCCTTTGCTCAACAAAAAAATTATTAAAATAGTAGCATTACATTTAAGGTTCCAAATTGATGGGAAAAGAAGAGGTTGTGGGTTTTTTTTTTTTTTCCTTGATATTTCCTTTTTTAGAAGGTTGGCTGATCATGAGCCAGAGTGTGCCCAGGTGGCCAAGAAGGCAAATGGCATCCTGGCCTGGATCAGSAACAATGTGGCCAGCAGGACCAGAGCAGTGACCATCCACTTGTACTYGGCACTGCTGGGGCTGTACCTTGCAGACTTTGTCCAGTTCTGGGCTCCTCTCCAGGAAGAACCTCCTCTTCCTCTCTCCAGGAAGAACATTGAGGTGCTGAAGTRTGTCCAGAGAAGGGTGAAGGAGCTGGTCTGGAGCACAGGTCCTATGAGGAGCAGATGAGGGAGATGAGGGTGGTTAGACTGGAGTAAAGGAGKCTGAGGAGAGACCATACTGCTCTCTACAACTACCTGAAAAGAGGTTGTAGCAAAGTCGAAGTAGGTCTCYTCTCCCAAATAACAAGAAAYGGGACAAGTGAGGACAACATCTCCTTGTCAACTGGACTGTGGCACTCAGTGCCATACCCAGTCTTTTCTAAAACACCTCCAGGGCAGCCCRTTCCAATGCCCAATCAGTCTTTCTTTGAATACCCTCCCTGATGCAGTTTAAGACTCTCTTCTCTTGTCCTGTCACTGGTTGCCTGGGAGAAGAGGCTGACTCCCACCRGACTACAACCTCCTTTCAGGCGTTTGTAGAGAGTGATAAGGCCTCGCCTAAGCCTTCTTCTCACCAGACAACCCCAATTMCCTCAGCTTTTCCTCATAGGACTTGTGTTCTAAACCCTTCACCAGCCTTTTTGGCCTTCTCTGGACAAGCTCCAACATCTCAACATCCTTCCTAAACTGGGAGACCCAGAGCTGGACAAAATACTCAAGGTGTGGCCTTTAGTTTAGTGGTAGACTTGGCAGTGTTAGGTTAGTGGTTGGACTTGCTGATCTTTGAGCTCTTTTGAAACCTAAATGATTTTATGCTTCTGCATTCAGTATCTCAAATAAGCTTTTGGGCTGCTGTGTAATCACAGCAGGTGCCAGCTCACTAGTCAAGGACCACATTTGAATGCACTAAGAGCTGGTTTGCATCTCCAGGTATAAGATGTCTTATCCCTAGACCCCAGAAAGTTTTATCTGAGTTAAGGAAAGATGTGTAAAACATGTGTTAGCTGTTGCCTTGCAGTTACACAGAGCATAAAAGAAATACATCTGACATTCTTTTACTGTATTATACTGTTGGTATTTATAATCCAAAGCAAAGCTTCATTTTAGTTCCATGGTTAGTAGATTTGAAAATAGAGATGTATTTGGCTGACTGGGTTGTATTTTTAGCTGTCTCGGTTTTGAGTGCTGAAGAAGAGTTTCTGCTCTGATCCATGTTGAAAACAACAGGAGGGTGATCTTAGCCTTCCTAATAGAAATATTTAGACTCTATCTGCCCCTGAAAATAAAGACAGGCAGATACTTACAGGCTGTGGAAGAGAGAAACTGGAAATGGTGTAGTGGCTGCCAGTATCAAGTGCCTAACTCAAGAGTTTTGGCTTTTTCTTTTTTCTTAGGAGACATGAAAATGACAAGTATGTATGGAAAACCTTAAATCTTGTCTTCTTATCCTTGAATGTAAAATAAGTGAATTAAAGTTGCACTGTGAAGAGGAAATAATTTCTGCACTAATATAATTCTGAATTGTTGACTCTCCCAGACTTGCTCKAGGTGGAGATGTGTCATGTGCCTTCTGGCTACAGAAGGCAGTGGGAGTAATATGTTACACAAGAAATGGGTGATAATATGCAGGGTTTTTTTTAATTGGTCACAATATATTACATGATTTGTCTAAATCAAGTAAATGATATTTTCAGACTAATGGCACCAAATCCTAGGCTTTCCTGGTATATAAAAGTCTACAGAATTCATTTTTATATGTGCTTCCCTTACATCATATCATTGAACATTGTGAACATGTGCAACACTCTAAGGCTCTAAAGATAAAGCATCTAAAACAGGCAGCTCTTCATTGGCTCACATATTATTTTCAGGGTTTAGGGCTATTATAATGGAAGCTCATGAGTATTGTAAGGGAGGAAAAATACTTTTATTTAAAGTTTGGGGCTACTTTTTTACAGAACATTTCTAAATTATGATACAGACCTAAAAAAAATTGCTCAAAGCTAATAAAAATCTGTTTTTCAAGAGAGAATATATTTTCCATTAAAAACTTACTTATTTGAACTCTATCTTTCATTATTGRTGTTCTTGATCAGCAGGAAGCTAGTAACTTTGAATACTTTAATTGAAGTGCAAGGTTGAAAATAAAGGGTGTGAGGATATATTGGAGAACTTACTTGAAAAAAGTAAAAATTCTTTATTTACTTGTTGTTTGTTTTGTGGTTTGTTGTTTTTTTGTTTTTTT